>NC_074678.1:7632249-7777249 GCF_029448725.1 Salvelinus fontinalis
CATGGCCAGTTGTGAAACGGCATGCTAGTTAACGGCGGGGTGCGCCAGTCGAGTATCAACAGGTGACGTCACTCGCTCTGAGACCTTGAAGTAGTTGTTTCCCCTTTGCTCTGCGAGGACCGCAGCTTTTGTGGAGCGACAGGTAACGATGCTTCAAGGGTGACTGTTGTCGATAGGTTCAGAGGGTCCCTGGTTCGAGCACAGGGGCGAGGAGGCCCGAGGAGAGGGACAAGAAACGTCACCGTGACATAGACATAGCTTAAAACGTATTATAAACTGGGTGGTTTGAGCCCTGAATGCTGATTGGCAGTGTGGAGGAGTGCTACTCTATTGGACTCTACTCTGACACACAATGTTCTATCTGTCTGCCTGTCTGTCCGGTCATCTGTAGCTTTGTAATGTGATGCTGCCAGATACCACATTTGTGCTCATAGATATGATATTTAAAAGAGGCCAGTCGTTAGGATGGCTCCATCTAGCACAGTGTCCCGTGCTCGTTCAACTCTAGGTTAGCATCCAGAATGCCACACTATTCCCTGATATTGTACATTTGACCAAGGCCCATAGAGCTCTGGTCTAAAGTAGTACACTATAAAAAGGAATAGGGTTCCATAGAGCTCTGGTCTAAAGTGGTGCACTATATAGGGAATAGGGTTGCATAGGGCTCTGGTCTATAGTAGTACACTATAAAAAGGAATAGGGTTCCATAGGGCTCTGGTCTAAAGTAGTGCACTATATAGGGAACAGCGTGCCATTTGGGATGCATTCGTAGGTTACAACCTCGTTGAAAAGATAGACACAATGTCAAAATGGACTCATCTGTTACACACAGAGTAAAGGGCTGGGTTAACAACATAACACAGATCAGATCTAGGTTAACAACACAGATCTGATCTAGGTTTATCAACACAGATCTGATCTAGGTTAACAACATAACACAGATCTGATCTAGGTTAACAACACAGATCTGATCTAGGTTAACAACACAGATCTGATCTAGGTTAACAACATAACACAGATCTGATCTAGGTTAACACAGATCTGATCTAGGTTAACAACACAGATCTGATCTAGGTTAACACAGATCTGATCTAGGTTAACAACACAGATCTGATCTAGGTTAACGACACAGATCTGATCTAGGTTAACAACACAGATCTGATCTAGGTTAACAACACAGATCTGATCTAGGTTAACAACATAACACAGATCTGATCTAGGTTAACAACACAGATCTGATCTAGGTTAACAACACAGATCTGATCTAGGTTAACAACACAGATCTGATCTAGGTTAACAACATAACACAGATCTGATCTAGGTTAACAACACAGATCTGATCTAGGTTAACAACACAGATCTGATCTAGGTTAACAACATAACACAGATCTGATCTAGGTTAACAACACAGATCTGATCTAGGTTAACAACACAGATCTGATCTAGGTTAACAACACAGATCTGATCTAGGTTAACAACACAGATCTGATCTAGGTTAACAACACAGATCTGATCTAGGTTAACAACACAGATCTGATCTAGGTTAACAACATAACACAGATCTTACATGGAAGAAGTTTGGGACCAGCAATACTCTTCCTAGAGCTGGCCACCCGTCCAAACTGAGCAATCAGGGAAGAAGGGCCTTGGTCAAGGAGGTGACCAAGAACCCGATGGTCAATCTGACAGAGCTCCAGAGTTCTAGAAGGACAACCATCTCTGCAGCATTCCACCAATCAGGCCTTTATGGTAGAGTGGCCAGAAGGAAGCCACTCCTCAGTAAAAGGCACATGATAGCCCGTTTCGAGTTTGCCAAAAGACACCTAAAGCACTCTCAGACCATGAAAAACAAGATTCTCCGGTCTGATGAAACCAAGATTGAACTCTTTGGCCTGAATGCCAAGCATCACATCTGGAGGAAACCTGGCACCATCCCTACGGTGAAGCATGGTGGTGGCAGCACATGCTGTGGGTATATTTTTCAGCGGCAGGGACTGGGGGACTAGTCAGGATCGAGGGAAATATGAACGGAGCAAAGTACACAGAGATCCTTGATGAAAACCTGCTCCAGAGCACTCAGGACCTCAGACTGGGGCGAAGGTTCACCATCCAACAGGACAACGATCCTAAGCACAGCCAAGACAACGCAGGAGTGGCTTCGGGACAAGTCTCTGAATGTCCTTGAGTGGCCCAGCCAGAGCCCAGACTAGAACCTGATCGAACATCTCTGGAGAGACCTGAAAATAGCTGTGCAGCAACGCTCCCCATCCAACGGGACAGAGCTTGAGAGGATCTGTAGAGAAGAATGGGAGAAACCCCTCAAATACAGGTGTGCTAAACTTGTAGTGTCATACCCAAGAAGACTCGAGGCTGTAATCACTGCCAAAGGTGCTTCAACAAAGTACTGAGTAAAGGGTCTGAATCCTATTACCATAACCCGTTCAATGGAGCTTAAATCTGCTGGCCTGGCACCTACTACCGTAACCCATTTAATGGAACCTAAATCTGTTGGCCTGGCACCTACTACCATAACCTGTTTAATGGAACCTAAATCTGCTGGCCTGGCACCTACTACCGTAACCCATTTAATGGAACCTAAATCTGTTGGCCTGGCACCTACTACCATAACCCATTTAATGGAACCTAAATCTGTTGGCCTGGCACCTACTACCATAACCCATTTAATGGAACCTAAATCTGCTGGCCTGGCACCTACTACCATAACCCATTTAATGGAACCTAAATCTGTTGGCCTGGCACCTACTACCATAACCCATTTAATGGAACCTAAATCTGCTGGCCTGGCACCTACTACCATAACCCATTTAATGGAACCTAAATCTGTTGGCCTGGCACCTACTACCATAACCCATTTAATGGAACCTAAATCTGTTGGCCTGGCACCTACTACCATAACCTGTTTAATGGAACCTAAATCTGTTGGCCTGGCACCTACTACCATAACCCATTTAATGGAACCTAAATCTGTTGGCCTGGCACCTACTACCATAACCCATTTAATGGAACCTAAATCTGTTGGCCTGGCACCTACTACCATAACCCATTTAATGGAACCTAAATCTGCTGGCCTGGCACCTACTACCATAACCCATTTAATGGAACCTAAATCTGTTGGCCTGGCACCTACTACCATAACCTGTTTAATGGAACCTAAATCTGCTGGCCTGGCACCTACTACCATAACCCATTTAATGGAACCTAAATCTGTTGGCCTGGCACCTACTACCATAACCTGTTTAATGGAACCTAAATCTGTTGGCCTGGCACCTACTACCATAACCTGTTTAATGGAACCTAAATCTGTTGGCCTGGCACCTACTACCATAACCCATTTAATGGAACCTAAATCTGCTGGCCTGGCACCTACTACCATAACCCATTTAATGGAACCTAAATCTGCTGGCCTGGCACCTACTACCATAACCCATTTAATGGAACCTAAATCTGTTGGCCTGGCACCTACTACCATAACCTGTTTAATGGAACCTAAATCTGTTGGCCTGGCACCTACTACCATAACCCATTTAATGGAGCTTAAATCTGCTGGCCTGGCACCTACTACCGTAACCCATTTAATGGAGCTTAAATCTGCTGGCCTGGCACCTACTACCGTAACCCATTTAATGGAACCTAAATCTCTTGTCTTGCCCGTTCACTCTCTGAATGGCGCACGCACGCACACACACACGCACACACACACACAATCCATGTCTCAATTGTCTCAAGGCTTAAAAATCATTCTTTAACCTGTCTCCTCCCATTCATCTACACTGATTGAAGTGGATTTAACAATTGACATCAATAAGGGATCATAGCTTTCACCTGGATTCACCTGGTCGTGTTATTGAAGGAGCAGGTGTTCGTAATGGAAAGGGGGGGGGGGGGGGGGGGGGGGTGAAGCTCAATATTAATAAGGTGTTCTTAATGTTTTGTACACTCAGTGAAAAACCCAGCAGCGTTGCAGTTCTATATATATTTATTTCCAATTTTCATTGTTGGATATGAAAGACTGTAAAAAACACCAGGAAATCAGCTCCAAGTGATTTGAATCTAATCAATCTATTCTAAACGTATTCCCATGCCTAATAGAGAGACACGTGATCATATACAAACGTCAGCAAGGTTGAAATGATTAAGTTTTTAGTCAAATATTATATCTGTTTGGGCATCTTGTGGTCAATATGGTCTCGCCAGTTGGATCAAATTAATAATCTCTGCGATACAGCATGTCTGATCGCTAATCTTTAGGGGTATAGGTTTACGAAAGTGTTTGCTTGTGTCTGTCGGGAGTGATGCGCTATCACGCTTGCTAAATAAATACCGGAGGAAAGTGGAGAACATGCTTTGAGTTTTGTCCGTCGTCTGTTGTGCCCCACCCGCAAAACCTGCGATTTCTGTTCATCTGAGCCTGTAGGAGCAATCCGATGTGAAGGAGAGAAATTGAGAATTAGTTGACAAATCATGAGGCAAAAAAACAGCACTTTGTCCCTATTTTTTACGTTTTGCTTAGATATATATTTTTATTAAACTAAATCAAAAGTGGTGTGGCCCAGATTGAATATTGCTGTCCGCTGTGGCCTCAGGTTTCCGGTGTCCTGGCTGGCTGACCTCGGAGTCGATATGAACTCCGCTGTTCACCAATCAGCAAAAACGCTTTGACAAGCTTGTATCACGTCAAGTGGGCCCATGTTACTGCTCTGCCATAGAGACCGAGACAATTTATGAAACATCTGGACAACGTGGGATGAATATGTCAGTGGTGGTGTTGATGACAGTCTCATCAAAGGGAGAGGAAAACATAAACCTGGAGTGACACAGACTACACCTGGTGACAACATGGATATGTAGATGCGTTTTGCACACTCGGAACAAACTAGTCTCTATCTTAAAAAATAAAAAAACACGTAAGATTGGGTATTCTACAGTGTTGTGTTTGTGACAGGCTATATAGCAAGGCTTGCCACGGCTATCAGAGTCAGAGGATGGGGATTTGGCTGCGTTCCAAACAAGACAAGTCCCCCGCTGCCAACGTAACCGTGTGGGCAAAATGTTTGTAGCTCACCAAAATGCGCCGCACAATAGCCTAACATCTTCCGACTCCCAACAGAAACAGAGATATCAGACTGATGCGAAAACCTTTTAAATGACCTTAATAAAGGGACGTTCAGTTCAGTTGCCAAAAATGTTCAGTTAACATAGAGCTACTTGTGGACTATAACCATATCGGTGGTTTTTATAACGGCCATTTGTTGAACACTGGAAAACCGTTAAACATCTGTTCTGTCAAGCGATTCCATGTCGGATAGGTCACAAGTGATGTGTTGGAGGGAGACCGGTTGTTTAACAAAGGACAGTCTAGTAGTCTTGGAAGAAGTGGGTTTAACAGTCTCTTTCTTTTCTTCTCTTGCAGCACCGACGAATCGGGAAATGTGTCTTTCTTAAAGGAGACGGTGGACAAACTGTTACAGGGGTATGATGCCGGACTTTGGAGGTACGTCTAGGTTTTTTACACGCTCATGATGGTGCAAATTATAATCGTATAATATTACTATATAATTATAATAATAATAATAATAATAAATACACGTAATATAATAATCTGTTGTTAATGGTTGTTTGATCATCTGATCCTACATATTTTGGTGCACAGATTGCTGTTGGCATGAGTATAGCTGTGGCGAGCATAGACATGGTGTCTAAGGTCAATATGGTAGGTAGTACAAATGCCTGTACTTATGTAACAGTATAACTTTACGTCCGTCCCCTCGCCCCGACCCGGGCGCGAACCATGGACCCTCTGCACACGTCAACAACAGTCACCCACGAAGCATCGTTACCCATCGCTCCACAAAAGCCACGGCCCTTGCAGAGCAAGGGGAACCACTACTTCAAGGTCTCAAAGCGAGTGACGTCACCGATTTGAAACGCTATTAGCGTGCACCACCGCTAACTAGCTAGCCATTTCACATCCGTTACACTTACATTTTAACATTAATTGGTTTTGTTAGAGTCATGTTTTATGTTTACATTTCAGAAGTCCATAGGTCTCTCTTTAGCCTTCATGACAATATTGTCTGTCTTGTCATGAGGAATACAACTTTACAGGAAAGGTTGAGGTTAGAATATGTTGGCATATTTCAGACAACACTATCTATTACCTTTATCCTGTCTTTCTTGACGTGTAAAGAAAGACAGGTCAATGCGTACCCCTTAGTTATATGTACATAAAGCGCATTCGGAAAGTACTCAGACCCTTTAAGTTTTTCCACATTTTGTTACGTGACAGCCTTATTCTAAAACGGATGTCACGCCCTGATCTGTTTCACCTGTCCTTGAGATTGTCTCCACCCCCTCCAGGTGTCTCTTATTTTCCCCAGTGTATTTATCCCTGTGTTTCCTGTCTTTCTGTGTATTTATCCCTGTGTTTCCTGTCTCTCTGTGTATTTATCCCTGTGTTTCCTGTCTCTCTGTGTATTTATCCCTGTGTTTCCTGTCTCTCTGTGTATTTATCCCTGTGTTTCCTGTCTCTCTGTGTATTTATCCCTGTGTTTCCTGTCTCTCTGTGTATTTATCCCTGTGTTTCCTGTCTCTCTGTGTATTTATCCCTGTGTTTCTTGTCTCTCTGTGTATTTATCCCTGTGTTTCCTGTCTCTCTGTGTATTTATCCCTGTGTTTCCTGTCTCTCTGTGTATTTATCCCTGTGTTTCTTGTCTCTCTGTGTATTTATCCCTGTGTTTCCTGTCTCTGTGTATTTATCCCTGTGTTTCCTGTTTCTCTGTGTATTTATCCCTGTGTTTCCTGTTTCTCTGTGTACTTATCCCTGTGTTTCCTGTCTCTCTGTACCAATGTATTTATCCCTGTGTTTCCTGTTTCTCTGTGTATTTATCCCTGTGTTTCCTGTTTCTCTGTGTACTTATCCCTGTGTTTCCTGTTTCTCTGTGTACTTATCCCTGTGTTTCCTGTCTCTCTGTACCAGTGTATTTATCCCTGTGTTTCCTGATTCGCTGTGTATTTATCCCTGTGTTTCCTGTTTCTCTGTGTATTTATCCCTGTGTTTCCTGTCTCTCTGTGCCAATTCGTCTTGTCTTGTATGTTTAGTCAAGTCAACCAGCGTGTTTTTCCCGTACTCCTTTTGCTATTCTCCTTTTTCTAGTCCTCCCGGTTTTGACCCTTGCCTGTTTCTGGACTCTGTACCCGCCTGTCTGACCATTCTGCCTGCCTTGACCACGAGCCTGTCTGCCACTCTGTACCTCCTGGACTCTGAACTGGTTTTGCCCTTTTGCCTGTCCACGACCATTCTCTTGCCTACCCTTTTGGATTAATAAACATTGTAAGACTCCAACCAAACAGGTTTTAATACGTTTTTGGAACATAAAGAAACATTTTGAAAATGTCACATTTACATAAGTATTTAGACCCTTTACTCAGTACTTTGTTGAATCACCTTTGGCAGCGATTACAGCCTCAACTCTTCTTGGGTATGATGCTACAAGTTTAGCACACCTGTATTTGGGGAGTTTCTCCCATTCTTTTCTGCAGATCCTCTCAAGCTCTGTCAGGTTGTATGGGGAGCCTCGCTGCAAAGCTATTTTCAGGTCTCTCCAGAGATGTTCGATTGGGATCAAGTCCGGGCTCTGGCTGAGCCACTCAAGGACATTCAGAGGCTTGTCCTGAAGCTACTCCTGCGTTGTCGTGGCTGTGTGTTTAGGGTCGTTGTCCTTTTGGATGGTGAACCTTTGCCCCAGTCTGAAGTCCTGAGTGCTCTGGAGCAGGTTTTCATCAAGGACCTCTGTACATTGATGCCACCACCATACTTCACAGTAGGGATGGTGCCAGGTTTCCTCCAGACGTGATGCTTGGCTTTCAGGCCAAAGAGTTCAATCTTGGTTTCATCAGACCAGAGAATCTTGTTTCTCATGGTCGGAGAGTCCTTTAGGTGCCTTTTGGCAAACTCCAAGCGGGCTGTCATGTGCCTTTTACTGAGGAGTGGTTTCTGTCTAGCCACTCTACCATAAAGGCCTGATTGGTTGGCAGAGATGGTTGTCCTTCTGAAAGGTACTGGAGGTTAAATTAAGCTCTGTCAGAGTGACCATCGGGTTCTTGGTCACCTCCCTGACCATAACCATAAACCTAAACCATAAACCTAAACCATAACCACCTCCCTGGCCCTTCTCCCCCGATTGCTCAGTTTTCCTGGGTGGCCAGCTCTAGGAAGAGTCTTGGTGGTTCCAAACATCTTCCATTTAAGAATGATGGAGGCCACTGTGTTCTTGGAGACCTTCAATGCTGCAGAAGTGTTTAGGTACCCTTCCCCAGATCTGTGCCTCGACACAATCCTGTCTCGGAGCTCTACGGACAATTCCTTCGACCTCATGGCTTGGTTCTTGTTCTGACATACACTGTCAACTGTGGGACCTTATATAGACAGATGTGTGCCTTTCCAAATCATGTCCAATCAATTGAATTTACCACAGGTGGACTCCAATCAAGTTGTAGAAACATGTCAAGGATGATCAATGGAAACAGGATGCACCTGAGATAAATTTCGAGTCTCATAGCAAAAGGGTCTGAATACGTATGTAAATAAGGTATTTCTGTTTATTTTTAATAAATGTGCAAAATTGTCTAAACCTGCTTTTGCTTTGTCATTATAGGGTACTTTGTATAGATTGCTGAGGGGGAAAAAACCTATTTTAATCAATTTTAGAAAAATCCAATATTATTTGTCACATGCGCTGAATACAACAGGTGTAGACCTTACAGTGAAATGCTTAGTTACAAGCCCCTAACCAACAATGCAGTTTTAAGAAAATACCTAAAAAAAACAATATTACAAGTAAGAGATAAGAATAACAAATAATTAAAAGAGCAGCAGTAAATAACAATAACGAGGCTATATACAGGGGTTACCGGTACAGAGTCAATGTGCAGGGGCATGTAGAGGTAATATGTACATGTAGGTAGAGTTATTAAAGTGACTATGCATAGATAATAAGAGAGTAGCAGCAGCGTAGAAGAGGGGGGGGGGGGAATGCAAATAGTCTGGGTAGCCATTTGATGAGCTGTTCAGGAGTCTTATGGCTTGGGGGTAGAAGCTGTTTAGAAGCTTCTTGGACCTAGACTTGGCACTCCGGTACCGCTTGCTGTGTGGTAGCAGAGAGAACAGTCTATGACTAGGATGGCTGGAGTCTTCGCCAATTTTTAGAATCTTCCTCTGACACCGCCTGGTATAGAGGTCCTGGAAGGCAGGAAGCTTGGCCCCAGTGATGTACTGGGCCGTACGCACTACCCACTGTAGTGCCTTGCGGTCGGAGGCCGAGCAGTTGCCGTACCAGGCAGTGATGCAGCTGTTAAACCTTTTGAGGATCTGAGGACCCATGCCATATATTTTCAGGCTCCTGAGGGGGAACAGGTTTTGTCGTGTCCTCTTCACGACTATCTTGGTGTGCTTGGTGGCGGCCCGTCAGGAAGTCCAGGATCCAGTTGCAGAGGGAGGTGTTTAGTCCCAGGGTCCTTAACTTACTGATGAGATTTGAGGGCACTATAGTGTTGAACACTGAGCTGTGGTCAATGAATAGCATTCTCACATAGGTATTCATTTTGTCCAGGTGGGAAAGGGCAGTGTGGAGTGCAATAGAGATTGTATCATCTGTGGATCTGTAAGGCTGTAACATAACACAATGTGGAAAAAGTCAAGGGGTCACAATACCTCCCGAATGCACTGTACATGGCCAGCATACCAGCAGGTCCAATTTTCTGTTCCCTTCTCCTGAGGGAGGGCCTTCTCCTGAGGGAGGGCCCCTCCCAAGTCCTGATCCTTCTCCTGAGGGGGAGCCCCTCCCTTCTCCTGAGGGAGGGCCCCTCCCAAGTCCTGATCCTTCTCCTGAGGGAGGGCCCCTCCCTTCTCCTGAGGGAGGGCCCCTCCCAAGTCCTGATCCGTCTCCTGAGGGAGAGCCCCTCCCAAGTCCTGATCCTTCTCCCGAGGGAGGGTACCTCTCACTGGTTAACACCTCTATCCCTGTGGCCAACTGCTGGAACCTGGTGAGAGGCATTATCTATGTCTGTGTCCCAAATGGCACCATATGTCCTATATAGTGCACTACTACAGCCATGTGCTCTGGTCTAAAGTAATGCATTTTGTGTGGATGCTATTTAGGATGCACCCTCTCCAAGTCCCATCTGCAGTCGGACACAGTTCTAACAGTCCATGTGACATGGTGGCTGTGTTATCAGTGTTATCAGTGTCATCTGTGGGTGGGTGTGTTTGTGTGTCAGGTGCGGCCCTCGCAGTGTCAGGAGCGGTTCTCGCAGTGTCAGGAGCGGTTCTCGCAGTGTCAGGAGCGGTTCTCGCAGTGTCAGGTGCGGCCCTCTCTGTGCCAGGTGCGGCCCTCGCAGTGTCAGGAGCGGCCCTCGCAGTGCCAGGTGCGGCCCTCGCAGTGTCAGGAGCGGCCCTCGCAGTGCCAGGTGCGGCCCTCGCAGTGTCAGGAGCGGCCCTCGCAGTGCCAGGAGCGGCCCTCGCAGTGCCAGGTGCGGCCCTCTCTGTGCCAGGAGCGGCCCTCTCTGTGCCAGGAGCGGCCCTCTCTGTGCCAGGAGCGGCCCTCGCAGTGCCAGGAGCGGCCCTCTCTGTGCCAGGAGCGGCCCTCGCAGTGCCAGGAGCGGCCCTCTCTGTGCCAGGAGCGGCCCTCGCAGTGCCAGGAGCGGCCCTCTCTGTGCCAGGTGCGGCCCTCGCAGTGCCAGGTGCGGCCCTCGCAGTGCCAGGAGCGGCCCTCTCTGTGCCAGGAGCGGCCCTCGCTGTGCCAGGAGCGGCCCTCGCAGTGCCAGGAGCGGCCCTCTCTGTGCCAGGAGCGGCCCTCTCTGTGCCAGGTGCGGCCCTCGCAGTGTCAGGAGCGGCCCTCGCAGTGTCAGGAGCGGCCCTCGCAGTGTCAGGAGCGGCCCTCGCAGTGTCAGGTGCGGCCCTCGCAGTGTCAGGTGCGGCCCTCGCAGTGTCAGGAGCGGCCCTCTCAGTGTCAGGAGCGGTTCTCGCAGTGCCAGGTGCGGCCCTCGCAGTGTCAGGTGCGGCCCTCGCAGTGTCAGGAGCGGCCCTCGCAGTGTCAGGAGCGGTTCTCGCAGTGTCAGGAGCGGTTCTCGCAGTGTCAGGTGCGGCCCTCTCAGTGTCAGGAGCGGTTCTCGCAGTGTCAGGAGCGGTTCTCGCAGTGCCAGGTGCGGCCCTCTCAGTGTCAGGAGCGGTTCTCGCAGTGCCAGGTGCGGCCCTCGCAGTGCCAGGTGCGGCCCTCGCAGTGTCAGGTGCGGCCCTCGCAGTGTCAGGTGCGGCCCTCGCAGTGTCAGGAGCGGTTCTCGCAGTGTCAGGTGCGGCCCTCTCAGTGTCAGGAGCGGTTCTCGCAGTGTCAGGTGCGGCCCTCGCAGTGTCAGGAGCGGTTCTCGCAGTGTCAGGTGCGGCCCTCTCAGTGTCAGGAGCGGTTCTCGCAGTGTCAGGTGCGGCCCTCGCAGTGCCAGGTGCGGCCCTCGCAGTGTCAGGTGCGGCCCTCTCTGTGCCAGGTGCGGCCCTCGCAGTGTCAGGTGCGGCCCTCTCTGTGCCAGGTGCGGCCCTCTCTGTGCCAGGTGCGGCCCTCGCAGTGTCAGGAGCGGCCCTCGCTGTGCCAGGTGCGGTTCTCGCAGTGTCAGGTGCGGCCCTCGCAGTGTCAGGTGCGGCCCTCGCAGTGCCAGGTGCGGCCCTCGCAGTGCCAGGTGCGGCCCTCGCAGTGCCAGGTGCGGTTCTCGCTGTGCCAATATAAATATAGAGAGCTTGTGCTTCTTCCTGTAAATATAGAGAGCTGGTGCTCCTTCCTGTAAATATAGAGAGCTGACTCTCCTTCCTGTAAATATAGAGAGCTGACTCTCCTTCCTGTAAATATAGAGAGCTGACTCTCCTTCCTGTAAATATAGAGAGCTGACTCTCCTTCCTGTAAATATAGAGAGCTGACTCTCCTTCCTGTAAATATAGAGAGCTGACTCTCCTTCCTGTAAATATAGAGAGCTGACTCTCCTTCCTGTAAATATAGAGAGCTGACGCTCCTTCCTGTAAATATAGAGAGCTGACTCTCCTTCCTGTAAATATAGAGAGCTGGTGCTCCTTCCTGTAAATATAGAGAGCTGATGCTCCTTCCTGTAAATATAGAGAGCTGACTCTCCTTCCTGTAAATATAGAGAGCTGACTCTCCTTCCTGTAAATATAGAGAGCTGATGCTCCTTCCTGTAAATATAGAGAGCTGACTCTCCTTCCTGTAAATATAGAGAGCTGACTCTCCTTCCTGTAAATATAGAGAGCTGACTCTCCTTCCTGTAAATATAGAGAGCTGATGCTCCTTCCTGTAAATATAGAGAGCTGACTCTCCTTCCTGTAAATATAGAGAGCTGATGCTCCTTCCTGTAAATATAGAGAGCTGACTCTCCTTCCTGTAAATATAGAGAGCTGACTCTCCTTCCTGTAAATATAGAGAGCTGACTTTCCTTCCTGTAAATATAGAGAGCTGATGCTCCTTCCTGTACATATAGAGAGCTGACTCTCTTTCCTGTAAATATAGAGAGCTGATGCTCCTTCCTGTAAATATAGAGAGCTGATGCTCCTTCCTGTACATATAGAGAGCTGATGCTCCTTCCTGTAAATATAGAGAGCTGGTGCTCCTTCCTGTAAATATAGAGAGCTGATGCTCCTTCCTGTAAATATAGAGAGCTGACTCTCCTTCCTGTAAATATAGAGAGCTGACTCTCCTTCCTGTAAATATAGAGAGCTGATGCTCCTTCCTGTACATATAGAGAGCTGACTCTCTTTCCTGTAAATATAGAGAGCTGATGCTCCTTCCTGTAAATATAGAGAGCTGACTCTCCTTCCTGTAAATATAGAGAGCTGACTCTCCTTCCTGTAAATATAGAGAGCTGATGCTCCTTCCTGTAAATATAGAGAGCTGATGCTCCTTCCTGTAAATATAGAGAGCTGACTCTCCTTCCTGTAAATATAGAGAGCTGACTCTCCTTCCTGTACATATAGAGAGCTGATGCTCCTTCCTGTAAATATAGAGAGCTGACTCTCCTTCCTGTAAATATAGAGAGCTGATGCTCCTTCCTGTAAATATAGAGGGACTTCATTTGTATGCTAGAGACATGATGATCAGTATTTAGCTGCCAATGAACAAATAAGAATGACGTCTTAAGCATCTCATCATAGAACCTAACCTGTCCATTTAATCTCTTTTTCATTTTAAGCACTTTATCAGTGAACTGTTGAGAGTTTGCCATTTATTGGATCCGTTTGTGTGACTAAACCATTGATAGAGTGTAAAATGCAATGGAAACACATTTAACTTTTTTAATTCGGTACATGAGAACTTTAGCGCGAAAGTGTTTTGTATGTGCGCTATGTCATCACACACTTTTATCGAGTCAGTTTTGATGGAAACAAACCTCTGGTGGGAAAATGTGCATCTTTTTTTTTAATGCAGATTTGATCATATTCACATGAAAAGTTGTCGCAAATTGGATAGAAACCTAGCTATTGTCTTTGTGGTTAGAACCGTCCAGAATAGTGATGCTAGTCGGGCGGGCAGGTGCGGGCAGCGATCGGTTGAAAACCATGCATTTAGTTTTACTAGCGTTGAAGAGCAGGTGGAGGCCACGGAAGAAGTGTTGTATGGCATTGAAGCTCGTCTGGAGGTTAGTTAGCACAGTGTTCAAGGAAGGGCCAGAAGTTTACAGAATGGTGTCGTCTGCGTAGAGGTGGATCAGAGAATCACCAGCAGCAGGAGCAACATCATTGATATATACAGAGAAAAGAGTCGGCCCGAGAATTGAACCCTGTGGCACCCCCATAGAGACTGCCAGAGGTCCGGACAACAGGCCCTCCGATTTGACACACTGAACTCTATCAGAGAAGTAATTGGTGAACCAGGCGAGGCAGTCATTTGAGAAACCAAGACTGTTGAGTCTGCCGATAAGAATGCGGTGATTGACAGGTCGATGAAGACGGCTGCACAGTACTGTCTTTTATCGATGGCGGTTATGATATTGTTTCGGGATATGGTCCCTAGTGTAACCAGGTAGAAAGGACTCATTTAACACAGTAAATTCATTATCCTTAAACCATGTTTCAGTCAGGCCAATCACATCAAGATTATGGTCAGTGATTAGTTCATTGACTATAACTGCCTTGGAAGTGAGGGATCTAACATTAAGTAGCCCTATTTTGAGATGTGAGATATCACACACTCTTTCAATAATGACAGGAATGGAGGAGGTCTTTATTCCAGTGAGATTGCTAAGGCAAACACCGCCATGTTTAGTTTTGCCCAACCTAGGTCGAGGCACAGTCTCAATGGGGATGGCTGAGCTGACTACACTGACTGTGCTAGTGGCAGACTCCACTAAGCTGGCAGGCTGGCTAACAGCCTGCTGCCTGGTCTGCACCCTATTTCATTGTGGAGCTAGAGGAGTTAGAGCCCTGTCTATGTCATCCAGCCTGGTCATCCAGCCTGGTTCCCACTGAAGTCCACAATCAGCTCGTTTGATTTGCGTTAACCTGTTAGTGATCCCTTCGCGCGCCAATCTATTTAGCAGGATCGATTTGACAACATCCAGTGAAATTGCAGAGCGCCAAATTCAAACTACAGAAATATCAATATTCAAGATAACCGAAAATATAAGCGTAATACATCAAAATTAAGCTTAACTTCTTGTTAATGCAGATTTCAAAAAGGCTTTACGTCGAAAGCAGACCATGTGATTATCTGAGGACAGCGCCCCGCATACAAACACATGAAAATCATTTTCAACCAGGCAGGTGGCGACACAAAAGTCAGAAATAACAATATAATAAATGCATTACCTTTGAAGATCTTCTTTTGTTGGCACTCCAAAATGTCCCAGAAACATCACAAATTGTCCTTTGTTCGATAATGTCCGTCTTTATATACCCAAAATGTCAATTTATTTGGCGCGTTTGATTCAGAAATACACCGGTATCTACAAAGTTTCTAATAAGTTACCTGTAAACTTGGTCCAAACATTTCAAACAACGTTCCTAATCCAACCTCAGGTATCCTAAAATGTAAATAATCGATAAAATTTAAGACGGTATAAACTGTTTCCAATACAGGATAAAAACAACGTGAAGCGCGTTCCAGTTCACACGCACCAAACAGTAGAGTCCACACGGAGAGACACTTACAAAGAACAGCCATACTTCTTCATTTCTCAAAATAAAAAAAATCAATACATTTCTAAAGACTGTTGACATCTAGTGGAAGCCATAGGCACTGCAACTAGGTTCCTATTAAATAGGGCTTCCCATAGAAAACTAATGGGAAATACTATGACCTCAATTATTATTCTCCCCTGGATGGTTTGTCCTCGGGGCCAAATTAGTTCTGTTATACTCACAGACCTTATTGTAACAGTTTTAGAAACTCGAGTGTTTTCTATCCACATCTACCAATTATATGCATATCCTAGCTTCTGGGCCTGAATAACAGACAGTTTACTTTGGGCACACATTTCATCCGGATGTGAAAATACTGGCCCCTATCCCTAAGAAGTTTTAAGAGAGAGGTTGTTTACCTGGCACCAGATTGCCTACCTCCTCCCTGTAGCGAATGACGTGATTGTTGGTGATCAGACCTACTACTGTCGTGTCGTCAGCGAACTTGATGATGGAGTTGGTACTGTGTGAGGCCACGCAGTCGTGGGTATACAGGGAATACAGGAGGGGACTGAGGACACACCCTTGTGGGGGCCCCCGTGTTGAGAATCAGTGTTTCGAGGAGATAATGTTCCCTACCTTCTCCACTTGGGGGCGGCCCGTCAGAAAGTCCAGGACCCAGTTGCACAGGGAGGAGTTCAGACCCAGGGCCGTGAGCTTTGTAATGATCTTATAGGGCACTATGGTATTGAAGGCCGAACTGTAGTCGATGAACAGCGTCCTCACATATGTATTCCTTTTTATCCAGTTGTGCAGTGCGATGGCAATTGCGTACTCCGTGAATCTGTCAGTGCGGTAGGCGAATTGGAGAGGGTCCAGTGTGTCGCTATGGGAGGAGGTGATGTGGTCTTTGACTAGCCTCGCTATGGGAGGAGGTGATGTGGTCTTTGACTAGCCTCGCTATGGGAGGAGGTGATGTGGACTTTGACTAGCCTCGCTATGGGAGGAGGTGATGTGGTCTTTGACTAGCCTCGCTATGGGAGGAGGTGATGTGGTCTTTGACTAGCCTCGCTATGGGAGGAGGTGATGTGGTCTTTGACTAGCCTCGCTATGGGAGGAGGTGATGTGGTCTTTGACTAGCCTCGCTATGGGAGGAGGTGATGTGCTCTTTGACTAGCCTCGCTATGGGAGGAGGTGATGTGGTCTTTGACTAGCCTCGCTATGGGAGGAGGTGATGTGCTCTTTGACTAGCCTCGCTATGGGAGAAGGTGATGTGCTCTTTGACTAGCCTCGCTATGGGAGGAGGTGATGTGGTCTTTGACTAGCCTCGCTATGGGAGGAGGTGATGTGGTCTTTGACTAGCCTCGCTATGGGAGGAGGTGATGTGGTCTTTGACTAGCCTCGCTATGGGAGGAGGTGATGTGGTCTTTGACTAGCCTCGCTATGGGAGGAGGTTATGTGGTCTTTGACTAGCCTCGCTATATTAGGTGGTGATGTGGTCTTTGACTAGACTCGCTATGGGAGGAGGTGATGTGGTCTTTGACTAGCCTCGCTATATTAGGTGGTGATGTGGTCTTTGACTAGACTCGCTATGGGAGGAGGTGATGTGGTCTTTGACTAGACTCGCTATGGGGGAGGTTATGTGGTCTTTGACTAGCCTCGCTATATTAGGTGGTGATGTGGTCTTTGACTAGCCTCGCTATGGGAGGAGGTGATGTGGTCTTTGACTAGCCTCGCTATGGGAGGAGGTGATGTGGTCTTTGACTAGCCTCGCTATGGGAGGAGGTGATGTGGTCTTTGACTAGCCTCGCTATGGGAGGAGGTGATGTGGTCTTTGACTAGCCTCGCTATGGGAGGAGGTGATGTGGTCTTTGACTAGCCTCGCTATGGGAGGAGGTGATGTGGTCTTTGACTAGACTCGCTATGGGAGGAGGTGATGTGGTCTTTGACTACCCTCGCTATGGGAGGAGGTGATGTGGTCTTTGACTAGCCTCGCTATGGGAGGAGGTGATGTGGTCTTTGACTAGCCTCGCTATGGGAGGAGGTGATGTGGTCTTTGACTAGCCTCGCTATGGGAGGAGGTGAGTGCAACAGGTCGGTAGTCATTCAGTTCAGTTAATTTCTCTTTCTTGGCCGCGAGGACGATAGTGGACATTGTGGGCATAGCAGTTTGAGCTAGAGAGAGTTAAGAGACAAGGCACCTCTAGCACCTGGTCTAGCAACAGAGGTGTTTACAACCCATAGGAGGAGGGTGCCTACACCAGCAGCTAGGGAGTCCCACAGCCTCTTGTACCCAGGGCCAGACAGAGGGTTGTTACAGGGGGATGTGGGTGGATACTGGAGCCTCTTGTACCCAGGGCCAGACAGAGGGTTTTTATATTACACTATGTTCTGACAGCTCTCTCATCTACTGTAGTGTTACTGACTTAATTCCTCAATCACTTTGAAGCCATAGAATTTTTCATTCAGTTGTTGATTGGCACTGAAATATACACAAGTAGCTGATACGTTTTGGAGTCTTTTGGAAAAGTAAAAGCACTGAAAACCATTCCAATACATTAACACACACACACACACACACACACACACACACACACACACACACACACACACACACACACACACACACACACACACACACACACACACACACACACACACACACACACACACACACACACACACACACACACACACACACACACACACACGTTACTCAGCCTGCTATGTAATGGTACAGTAGTGGTAACAGACAGTTACTCAGCCTGCTATGTAATGGTACAGTAGTGGTAACAGACAGTTACTCAGCATCTTAATGTATTAGTATTTTTTAAGAGGTTGGATCCTAACTTTAGTCTTCCATTGTGTCACATGTGCTTCCTCTTCGGCCTCTAGGTCACCAGGCAGCTTGTTATGGAGCACACCTGTCACCATCGTTACGCACACCTGTCACCATCGTTACGCGCATGAGGGCATAATGACACTCACCTGGACTCAATCACCACCTTGATTACCTACCATTTATATGTCCCTTCCTTTGGTTCCTTCCCTATATATGTCACTTCCTTTGGTTCCTTTCCTATATATGTCACTCCCTTTGGTTCCTTCCCTATATATGTCATTCCCTTTGGTTCCTTCCCTATATATGTCACTCCCTTTGGTTCCTTTCCTATATATGTCACTCCCCTTTGGTTCCTTCCCTATATAAGGGAAGGAACCAAAGGGGAGTGACATATATAAGGGAAGGAACCAAAGGGGAGTGACATATATAGGGACGGAACCAAAGGGGAGTGACATATATAGGGAAGGAACCAAAGGGAGTGACATATAAAGGGAAGGAACCAAAGGGAGTGACATATATAGGAAAGGAACCAAAGGAAGTGACATATATAGGGAAGGAACCAAAGGAAGGGACATATAAATGGTAGGTAATCAAGGTGGTGATTGAGTCCAGGTGAGTGTCATTATGCCCTCATGCGCGTAACGATGGTGACAGGTGTGCGTAACGATGGTGACAGGTGTGCTCCATAACAAGCTGCCTGGTGACCTAGAGGCCGAAGAGGAAGCACATGTGACACAATGGAAGACTAAAGTTAGGATCCAACCTCTTAAAAAATACTAATACATTAAGATGCTGAGTAACTGTCTGTTACCACTACTGTACCATTATGACTCCCCTTAGGACTCCCCCATTATGACTCCCCTTTTGGTTCTTTCCCTATATATGTCACTCCCCTTTTGGTTCTTTCCCTATATATGTCACTCCCCTTTTGTTTTTTTCCCTATATATGTCACTCCCCTTTTGGTTCTTTCCCTATATGTCACTCCCCTTTTGGTTCCTTCCCTATATATGTCACTCCCCTTTTGGTTCCTTCCCTATATATGTCACTCCCCTTTTGGTTCCTTCCCTATATATGTCACTCCCCTTTTGGTTCCTTCCCTATATATGTCACTCCCCTTTTGGTTCCTTCCCTATATATGTCACTCCCCTTTTGGTTCCTTCCCTATATATGTCACTCCCCTTTTGGTTCCTTCCCTATATATGTCACTCCCCTTTGGTTCCTTCCCTATATTTGTCACTCCCTTTGGTTCCTTCCCTATATATGTCACTCCCTTTTGGTTCCTTCCCTATATTTGTCACTCCCTTTGGTTCTTTCCCTATATATGTCACTCCCCTTTGGTTCCATCCCTATATATGTCACTCCCCTTTGGTTCCATCCCTTTATATGTCACTCCCTTTGGTTCTTTCCCTATATGTCACTCCCCTTTGGTTCCTTTCCTTTATATGTCACTCCCTTTGGTTTATTCCCTATATATGTCACTCTCCCTTGGTTCCTTCTTTATATATGTCACTCCCCTTTGGTTCCTTCCCTATATATGTCACTCCCCTTTGGTTCCTTCCCTATATATGTCACTCCCCTTTGGTTCCTTCCCTATATATGTCACTCCCTTTGGTTCCTTCCCTATATATGTCACTCTCCTTTGGTTCCTTCCCTATATATGTCACTCCCCTTTGGTTCCTTCCCTATATTTGTCACTCCCTTTGGTTCCTTCCCTATATATGTCATTCCCCTTTGGTTCCTTCCCTTTATATGTCACTCCCTTTGGTTCCTTCCCTATATATGTCACTCCCCTTTGGTTCCTTCCCTATATATATCACTCCCCTTTGGTTCCTTCCCTATATATGTCACTCCCCTTTGGTTCCTTCCCTATATATGTCACTCCCCTTTGGTTCTTTCCCTATATATGTCACTCCTTTTGGTTCTTTCCCTATATATGTCACTCCTTTTGGTTCCTTCCCTATATATGTCACTCTCCTTTGGTTCCTTCCCTATATATGTCACTCCCCTTTGGTTCCTTCCCTATATATGTCACTCCCTTTGGTTGCTTCCCTATTTATGTCACTCCCTTTGGTTCGTTCCCTATATCTTTCACTCCCCTTGGTTCCTTCCCTATATTTGTCACTCCCTTTGGTTCCTTCCCTTTATATGTCACTCCCTTTGGTTCCTTCCCTATATATGTCACTCCCCTTTGGTTCCTTCCCTATATATGTCACTCCCTTTGGTTCCTTCCCTATATATGTCACTCCCTTTGGTTCCTTCCCTATTTATGTCACTCCCTTTGGTTCGTTCCCTATATCTTTCACTCCCCTTGGTTCCTTCCCTATATTTGTCACTCCCTTTTGTTCCTTCCCTATATATGTCACTCCCTTTGGTTCCTTCCCTATATATGTCACTCCCTTTGGTTCCTTCCCTATATATGTCACTCCCTTTGGTTCCTTCCCTATATATGTCACTCCCTTTGGTTCCTTCCCTATATATGTCCCTCCCTTTGGATCCTTGCCTATATATGTCACTCCCTTTGGTTCCTTCCCCAGGCGTCATTGTTTCAGTTCAATGTCTGTGCGTTGTTCATGTTTCTTGTTTTGTTCGTTTCTTTATTAAATTACTCTCTCCCAGAACTTACTTCTCGACTCCCAGCGTTACACATTGACAGTAATACATGACTAAGTGAAATATTGACTGCAGTGGAAGTTAGGCCTCACTGTTTATGTGATTTATTTCTGTTACATGAATTCAACTTTATAGTAGCTGCCTCTTAGAATCAGTTCCCCAGCATCCCTCAGCGCTGTTATAAAACGGGCTATAAGGAGCCTGAGACGGATGAGAGCTCTGCCTGCTGGGATGGGATGGAGCTGTACTCTCTGATAGAGGGATGGACTGGAGCTCTACTCTCTGATAGAGGGATGGGCTGGAGCTCTACTCTCTGATAGAGGGATGGACTGGAGCTCTACTCTCTGATAGAGGGATGGGCTGGAGCTCTACTCTCTGATAGAGGGATGGGCTGGAGCTCTACTCTGATAGAGGGATGGACTGGAGCTCTACTCTCTGATAGAGGGATGGGCTGCTGCTTTACTCTCTGATAGAGGGATGGGCTGGAGCTCTACTCTCTGATAGAGGGATGGACTGGAGCTCTACTCTCTGATAGAGGGATGGGCTGCTGCTCTACTCTCTGATCGAGGGATGGGCTGGAGCTCTACTCTCTGATAGAGGGATGGGCTGGAGCTGTACTCTCTGATAGAGGGATGGACTGCTTCCCAAATGGCACCCTACCCCCTAAATAGTGTACTTGAGCTTGGCCCAAAGGGAATAGGGTGGGGAATAGGGTAGGAATGTGGGGAGTAGGGTGGGGAATAGGGTAGGAATGTGGGGATTGGGTAGCAGTGTGGGGGGTAGGGTGGGGAATAGGGTAGGAATGTGGGGATTGGGTAGGAGTGTGGGGGGTAGGGTGGGGAATAGGGTAGGAATGTGGGGATTAGGTAGGAGTGTGGGGGGTAGGGTGGGGAATAGGGTAGGAATGTGGGGATTAGGGTTGGGAATAGGGTTGGGAATGTGGGGAGTAGGGTGGGGAATAGGGTTAGGAATGTGGGGATTTGGGTGGGGAATATGGTTGGGAATGTGGGGATTTGGGTGGGGAATAGGGTTGGGAATGTGGGGATTTGGGTGGGGAATAGGGTTGGGAATGTGGGGAGTAGGGTGGGGAATAGGGTTGGGAATGTGGGGAGTAGGGTGGGGAATAGGGTTGGGAATGTGGGGAGTAGGGTGGGGAATAGGGTTAGGAATGTGGGGGGTAGGGTGGGGAATAGGGTTAGGAATGTGGGGGGTAGGGTGGGGAATAGGGTTAGGAATGTGGGGGGTAGGGTGGGGAATAGGGTTAGGAATGTGGGGGGTAGGGTGGGGAATAGGGTTGGGAATGTGGGGAGTAGGGTGGGGAATAGGGTTAGGAATGTGGGGGGTAGGGTGGGGAATAGGGTTAGGAATGTGGGGGGTAGGGTGGGGAATAGGGTTGGGAATGTGGGGAGTAGGGTGGGGAATGTGGGGAGTAGGGTGGGGAATAGGGTTGGGAATGTGGGGGGTAGGGTGGGGAATAGGGTTAGGAATGTGGGGGGTAGGGTGGGGAATAGGGTTAGGAATGTGGGGGGTAGGGTGGGGAATAGGGTTAGGAATGTGGGGGGTAGGGTGGGGAATAGGGTTAGGAATGTGGGGAGTAGGGTGGGGAATAGGGTGGGGAATGTGGGGAGTAGGGTGGGGAATAGGGTTAGGAATGTGGGGGGTAGGGTGGGGAATGTGGGGAGTAGGGTGGGGAATGTGGGGAGTAGGGTGGGGAATAGGGTTAGGAATGTGGGGGGTAGGGTGGGGAGTAGGGTGGGGAATGTGGGGAATAGGGTTAGGAATGTGGGGGGTAGGGTGGGGAATAGGGTGGGGAATGTGGGGAGTAGGGTTAGGAATGTGGGGGGTAGGGTGGGGAGTAGTGTGGGGAATGTGGGGAATAGGGTTAGGAATGTGGGGGGTAGGGTGGGGAATAGGGTGGGGAATGTGGGGAGTAGGGTGGGGAATGTGGGGAGTAGGGTGGGGAATAGGGTTAGGAATGTGGGGGGTGGGGTGGGGAATAGGGTTGGGAATGTGGGGAGTAGGGTGGGGAATGTGGGGAATAGGGTTAGGAATGTGGGGGGTAGGGTGGGGAATAGGGTGGGGAATGTGGGGAGTAGGGTGGGGAATGTGGGGAGTAGGGTGGGGAATAGGGTTAGGAATGTGGGGGGTGGGGTGGGGAATAGGGTTGGGAATGTGGGGAGTAGGGTGGGGAATGTGGGGAGTAGGGTGGGGAATAGGGTTAGGAATGTGGGGGGTAGGGTGGGGAATAGGGTTAGGAATGTGGGGGGGTAGGGTGGGGAATAGGGTTAGGAATGTGGGGGGTAGGGTGGGGAATGTGGGGGGTAGGGTGGGGAATAAGGGTAGGGAATAGGGTGGGGAATAGGGTTATGAAATGTGAGGAGTAGGGTGGGGAATAAGGGTAGGGGTTAGGGTGAGGAATGTCAGGTTTGTAGGCCTCCCTGCTCGCACACACTTTTCCAGTTCTGCCCACAAATTGTCTATGGGATTGAGGTCAGGGCTTTGTGATGGCCACTCCAATACCTTGACTTTGTTGTCCTTAAACCATTTTGCCACAACTTTGGAAGTATGCTTGGGGTCATTGTCCATTTGGAAGACCCATTTGTGACCAAGCTTTAACTTCCTGATTGATGTCTTGAGATGCTGCTTCAATATATCCACATAATTTTCCTCCCTCATGATTTCATCTATTTTGTGAAGTGCACCAGTCTCTCCTGTAGCAAAGCACCCCCACAACATGATGTTGCCACCCTCATGCTTCACGGTTGGGATGGTGTTCTTCGGCTTGCAAGCCTCCTCCTTTTTCCTCCAAACATTATGGCAAAACAGTTCTATTTTTGTTTCATCAGACCAGAGAACAGTTATCCAAAAATTATGATCTTTGTCCCCATGGGCAGTTGCAAACAGTAGTCTGGGATTTTTATGGCGGTTTTGGAGAAGTGGCTTCTTCCTTGTGGCTTCTTCCTCCAAGCAAAAAGGCACTGCGTTTGAAGGCAGGCCTTGAAATACATCCACATTTACACCTCCAACTGATTCAAATGATGTAAATTAGCCTATCAGAAGCTTCTACAGCGATGACATAATGTTCTCTCTCCCTGTAACTGTGTATATATCTCTCTCCCTGTAACTGTGTATATATCTCTCCCTGTAACTGTGTATATCTCCCTCTCCTTGTAACTGTATATATCTCTCTCCCTGTAACTGTGTATATATCTCTCCCTGTAACTGTGTATATATCTCTCCCTGTAACTGTGTATATATCTCTCCCTGTAACTGTGTATATATCTCTCCCTGTAACTGTGTATATCTCCCTCTCCTTGTAACTGTGTATATCTCTCTCCCTGTAACTGTGTATATATCTCTCCCTGTAACTGTGTATATCTCCCTCTCCTTGTAACTGTGTATATCTCCCTCCCTGTAACTGTGTATATATCTCTCCCTGTAACTGTGTATATCTCCCTCTCCTTGTAACTGTGTATATCTCTCTCCCTGTAACTGTGTATATCTCTCTCTCCCTGTAACTGTGTATATCTCTCTCTCCCTGTAACTGTGTATATCTCTCTCCCTGTAACTGTGTATATCTCTCTCCCTGTAACTGTGTATATATCTCTCCCTGTAACTGTGTATATCTCTCTCCCTGTAACTGTGTATATCTCCCTCTCCTTGTAACTGTGTATATATATCTCTCCTTGTAACTGTATATCTCTCTCCCTGTAACTGTGTATATCTCTCTCCCTGTAACTGTGTATATCTCTCTCTCCCTGTAACTGTATCTCTCTCTCCCTGTAACTGTGTATATCTCTCTCCCTGTAACTGTGTATATCTCTCTCCCTGTAACTGTGTATATCTCTCTCCCTGTAACTGTGTATATCTCTCCCTGTAACTGTGTATATCTCTCTCTCCCTGTAACTGTGTATATCTCTCCCTGTAACTGTGTATATCTCTCTCCCTGTAACTGTGTATATCTCTCCCTGTAACTGTGTATATCTCTCTCTCCCTGTAACTGTGTATATCTCTCTCCCTGTAACTGTGTATATCTCTCTCCCTGTAACTGTATATATCTCTCCCTGTAACTGTGTATATCTCTCTCCCTGTAACTGTGTATATCTCTCTCCCTGTAACTGTGTATATCTCTCTCCCTGTAACTGTGTATATCTCTCTCCCTGTAACTGTGTATATCTCTCTCCCTGTAACTGTGTATATCTCTCTCCCTGTAACTGTGTATATCTCTCTCTCCCTGTAACTGTGTATATCTCTCTCTCCCTGTAACTGTGTATATCTCTCTCTCCCTGTAACTGTGTATATCTCTCTCTCCCTGTAACTGTGTATATCTCTCTCTCCCTGTAACTGTGTATATCTCTCCCTGTAACTGTGTATATCTCTCTCCCTGTAACTGTGTATATCTCTCTCCCTGTAACTGTGTATATCTCTCCCTGTAACTGTGTATATCTCTCCCTGTAACTGTGTATATCTCTCTCCCTCTAACTGTGTATATCTCTCTCCTTGTAACTGTGTATATCTCTCCCTGTAACTGTGTATATCTCTCTCCCTGTAACTGTGTATATCTCTCCCTGTAACTGTGTATATCTCTCTCCCTGTAACTGTGTATATCTCTCTCCCTGTAACTGTGTATATCTCTCTCCCTGTAACTGTGTATATCTCTCTCCCTGTAACTGTGTATCTCTCTCCCTGTAACTGTGTATCTCTCTCCCTGTAACTGTGTATATCTCTCTCCCTGTAACTGTGTATATCTCTCTCCCTGTAACTGTGTATCTCTCTCCCTGTAACTGTGTATCTCTCTCCTTGTAACTGTGTATCTCTCTCCCTGTAACTGTGTATATCTCTCTCCTTGTAACTGTGTATCTCTCTCCTTGTAACTGTATATCTCTCTCCTTGTAACTGTGTATCTCTCTCCTTGTAACTGTGTATATCTCCCTCCCTGTAACTGTGTATATCTCTCTCCCTGTAACTGTGTATATCTCTCTCCCTGTAACTGTGTATATCTCCCTCCCTGTAACTGTGTATCTCTCTCCTTGTAACTGTATATATCTCTCCCTGTAACTGTGTATCTCTCTCCTTGTAACTGTATATCTCTCTCCCTGTAACTGTGTATCTCTCTCCCTGTAACTGTGTATATCTCTCTCCCTGTAACTGTGTATATCTCTCTCCCTGTAACTGTGTATATCTCTCTCCCTGTAACTGTGTATATCTCCCTCCCTGTAACTGTGTATCTCTCTCCTTGTAACTGTATATATCTCTCCCTGTAACTGTGTATATATCTCTCCTTGTAACTGTATATATCTCTCCCTGTAACTGTGTATATCTCTCTCCCTGTAACTGTGTATATCTCTCTCCCTGTAACTGTATATCTCTCTCCCTGTAACTGTGTATATCTCTCTCCTTGTAACTGTGTGTATCTCTCTCCCTGTAACTGTGTGTATCTCTCTCCTTGTAACTGTGTATATATCTCTCTCCCTGTAACTGTGTATATCTCTCTCCCTGTAACTGTGTATCTCTCTCCCTGTAACTGTGTATCTCTCTCCCTGTAACTGTGTGTATCTCTCTCCCTGTAACTGTGTGTATCTCTCTCCCTGTAACTGTGTGTATCTCTCTCCCTGTAACTGTGTATCTCTCTCCCTGTAACTGTGTATCTCTCTCCCTGTAACTGTGTATATCTCTCTCCCTGTAACTGTGTATCTCTCTCCCTGTAACTGTGTATCTCTCTCCCTGTAACTGTGTATCTCTCTCCCTGTAACTGTGTATCTCTCTCCCTGTAACTGTGTATATCTCCCTCTCCTTGTAACTGTGTATATCTCTCTCCCTGTAACTGTGTATATCTCCCTCTCCTTGTAACTGTGTATATCTCCCTCTCCTTGTAACTGTGTATCTCTCTCCCTGTAACTGTGTATATCTCCCTCTCCCTGTAACTGTGTATATCTCCCTCTCCCTGTAACTGTGTATATCTCTCTCCCTGTAACTGTGTATCTCTCTCCCTGTAACTGTATATATCTCCCTCCCTGTAACTGTATATATCTCCCTCCCTGTAACTGTATATATCTCTCCCTGTAACTGTGTATATCTCTCTCCCTGTAACTGTGTATATCTCTCTCCCTGTAACTGTGTATATCTCTCCCTGTAACTGTGTATATCTCCCTCCCTGTAACTGTGTATATCTCTCTCCCTGTAACTGTGTATATCTCTCTCCTTGTAACTGTATATCTCTCTCCCTGTAACTGTGTATCTCTCTCCCTGTAACTGTGTATATCTCCCTCCTTGTAACTGTATATCTCTCTCCCTGTAACTGTGTATATCTCTCTCCCTGTAACTGTGTATATCTCTCTCCCTGTAACCGTGTATATCTCTCTCCCTGTAACTGTGTATATCTCTCCCTGTAACTGTGTATATATCTCTCCCTGTAACTGTGTATATATCTCTCCCTGTAACTGTGTATATATCTCTCCCTGTAACTGTGTATATCTCCCTCCCTGTAACTGTGTAATTCTCTCTCCCTGTAACTGTGTATATCTCTCTCCCTGTAACTGTATGTATATCTCTCCTTGTAACTGTGTATATCTCTCTCCCTGTAACTGTATGTATATCTCTCCTTGTAACTGTGTATATCTCTCCCTGTAACTGTGTATATCTCTCTCCCTGTAACTGTGTATATCTCTCCCTATCTCTCCCTGTAACTGTGTATATATCTCTCCCTGTAACTGTGTATATCTCTCTCCCTGTAACTGTGTATCTCTCTCCTTGTAACTGTGTATATCTCTCTCCCTGTAACTGTGTATATCTCTCTCCTTGTAACTGTGTATATATCTCTCCCTGTAACTGTGTATATATCCCTCCCTGTAACTGTGCATATCTCTCTCCCTGTAACTGTGTATATCTCTCTCCCTGTAACTGTGTATATCTCTCTTTCTGCAACTGTGTATATATCTCTCTCCCTGTAACTGTGTATTTCTCTCTCTCTGTAACTGTGTAATTCTCTCTCCCTGTAACTGTGTATATCTCTCTCCCTGTAACTGTGTAATTCTCTCTCCCTGTAACTGTATGTATATCTCTCCTTGTAACTGTGTATATCTCTCTCCCTGTAACTGTATGTATATCTCTCCTTGTAACTGTGTATATCTCTCCCTGTAACTGTGTATATCTCTCTCCCTGTAACTGTGTATCTCTCTCCCTATCTCTCCCTGTAACTGTGTATATATCTCTCCCTGTAACTGTGTATATCTCTCTCCTTGTAACTGTGTATATATCTCTCCCTGTAACTGTGTATATATCTCTCCCTGTAACTGTGCATATCTCTCTCCCTGTAACTGTGTATATCTCTCTCCCTGTAACTGTGTATATCTCTCTCTCTGCAACTGTGTATATATCTCTCTCCCTGTAACTGTGTATTTCTCTCTCTCTGTAACTGTGTATATATCTCTCCCTGTAACTGTGTATATATCTCTCCCTGTAACTGTGCATATCTCTCTCCCTGTAACTGTGTATATCTCTCTCCCTGTAACTGTGTATATCTCTCTCTCTGTAACTGTGTATATATCTCTCCCTGTAACTGTGTATATATCTCTCCCTGTAACTGTGTATTTCTCTCTCTCTGTAACTGTGTATATATCTCTCCCTGTAACTGTGCATATCTCTCTCCCTGTAACTGTGTATATCTCTCTCCCTGTAACTGTATATCTCTCTCTCTGCAACTGTGTATATCTCTCTCCCTGTAACTGTGTGTATATCTCTCCTTGTAACTGTGTGGGTGTTAATGCTGAGAAGAGTAGAAGGCTGTTGTCATGGAGATGAAATGTATTAATACAACCTGCACCTCACCCCTCTCTCCTCTATTTTATCCTTCCTTCCCTCCCTCCTTCCCCTCCTCTCTCCTTTATTTTATCCTTCCTTCCCTCCCTCCTTCCCCTCCTCTCTCTTTTATTTTATCCTTCCTTCCCTCCCTCCTTCCCCTCCTCTCTCTTTTATTTTATCCCTCACTTCCTCCCTCCCTCGCTCCCCTTCTCTTCTTTATTTTATCTCTCACTTCACTCCCTCTCTCAGTCCTTTATTGTTAGCTTGATAGCTGTGTTAGCTGTCTCTTTGTAATCTCCCTATCAGAGGTTATGGTGCAATAATGTATTTGAATGTTAATCAGGAGTCAAATGAAATTGTATTTGTCACATGCGCTGAATACAACTTTACAGTGAAATGCTTCCTTACAAGCCCTTAACCAACAATGCAGTTTTAATAAATACCTAAAAAAAAGTACGAGATAATAACAAATAATTAAAAGAGCAGCAGTAAATAACAATATCGAGGCTATATACAGGGTGTTACGGTACAGAGTCAATGTGGAGGCTATATACAGGGTATTACGGTACAGAGTCAATGTGGAGGCTATATACAGGGTGTTACGGTACGGAGTCAATGTGGAGGCTATACACAGGGTGTTACGGTACAGAGTCAATGTGGAGGCTATATACAGGAGGTACCGGTACAGAGTCAATGTGGAGGCTATATACAGGGTTTTACGGTACAGAGTCAATGTGGAGGCTACCGGTACAGAGTCAATGTGGAGGCTATATACAGGGTATTACGGTACAGAGTCAATGTGGAGGCTATATACAGGATGTTACGGTACAGAGTCAATGTGGAGGCTATATACAGGGTGTTACGGTACAGAGTCAATGTGGAGGCTATATACAGGGTGTTACGGTACAGAGTCAACGTGGAGGCTATATACTGGGTATTACGGTACAGAGTCAACGTGGAGGCTATATAGAGGGTGGTACGGTACAGAGTCAATGTGGAGGTTATATACAGGGGGTACCGGTACAGAGTCAATGTGGAGGCTATATACAGGGGGTACCGGTACAGAGTCAATGTGGAGGCTATATACAGGGTGTTACGGTACAGAGTCAATGTGGAGGCTATATACAGGGTATTACGGTACAGAGGTAATGTGGAGGCTATATACAGGGGGTACCGGTACAGAGTCAATGTGGAGGCTATATACAGGGTTTTACGGTACAGAGACAATGTGGAGGCTACCAGTACAGAGTCAATGTGGAGGCTATATACAGGGTGTTACGGTACAGAGTCAATGTGGAGGCTATATACAGGGGGGTACCGGTACAGAGTCAATGTGGAGGCTATATACAGGGGGGTACCGGTACAGAGTCAATGTGGAGGCTATATACAGGGGGTACCGGTACAGAGTTAATGTGGAGGCTATATACAGGGGGTACTGGTACAGAGTCAATGTGGAGGCTATATACAGGGTGTTACAGTACAGAGTCAATGTGGAGGCTATTAACAGGGGGTACCTATACAGAGTCAATGTGAAGGCTATATACTGGGGGTACCGGTACAGAGTCAATGTGGAGGCTATATACAGGGGGTACCGGTACAGAGTTAATGTGGAGGCTATATACAGGGGGTACCGGTACAGAGTCAATGTGGAGGCTATATACAGGGTGTTACGGTACAGAGTCAATGTGGAGGCTATATACAGGGTGTTACGGTACAGAGTCAATGTGGAGGCTATATACAGGGGGTACCGGTACAGAGTCAATGTGGAGGCTATATACAGGGGGTACCGGTACAGAGTCAATGTGGAGGGTATATACAGGGGGTACCGGCACAGAGTCAATGTGGAGGCTATATACAGGGTGTTACAGTACAGAGTCAATGTGGAGGCTATTAACAGGGGGTACCTATACAGAGTCAATGTGAAGGCTATATACAGGGGGTACCAGTACAGAGTCAATGTGGAGGCTATATACAGGGGGTACCGGTACAGAGTTATTGTGGAGGCTATATACAGGGTGTTACGGTACAGAGTCAATGTGGAGGCTATATACAGGGTGTTACGGTACAGAGTCAATGTGGAGGCTATATACAGGGGGTACCGGTACAGAGTCAATGTGGAGGCTATATACAGGGGGTACCGGTACAGAGTCAATGTGGAGGCTATATACAGGGGGTACCGGTACAGAGTCAATGTGGAGGCTATATACAGGGTGTTACGGTACAGAGTCAATGTGGAGGCTATATACAGGGGGTACCGGTACAGAGATAATGTGGAGGCTATATACAGGGGGTACCGGTACAGAGATAATGTGCGGGGGCACCGGTGTCGAGGTAATATGTACATGTAGGTAGAGTTATTAAAGTGCCTCTGCATAGATAGTAACAGCGGTGTGGAAGAGGAGGAGGGTGGGCAATGCAAATAGTCTGGCCATTTGATTAGATGTTCAGGAGTCTTATTGCTTGGCGGTAGAAGCTGTTTAGAAGCCTCTTGAACCTAGACTTGGCACTTAGCTATGTTGTTAAGTGCTCTCTCTCTCTCTGTCTCTCTCTCTCTCTCCTCTCTCCTCTCTCCTCTCTCCTCTCTCCTCTCTCCTCTCTCCTCTCTTCTCTCTTCTCTCTTCTCTCTTCTCTCTCTTCTCTCTCTCTCTCATTAAGACAGCCTCTTGGACCTAGTCTGGGCACTTAGCTATGTTGTTAAGTGTTCTCTCTCTCTCATATTAATACACTCCTCTTTGTTTCCAAGTGCAGAGGCATTTCACTCCAGCAGCAATATGAACAGAGAGAGAGAGACCGCGCTGCAGATATATGACACTGTAGTCTAATATCTGTAGGTTACTGGTCTGGCCCCTTCACTGTATTTCAGCTCCCCCCCTCCACATACTGTAAGGTGTTGTTATTTGGGATAGTGGTCTGTAACAGTGTTAGGTGTTGTTATGTGGGATAGTGGTCTGTAACAGTGTAAGGTGTTGTTATGTGGGATAGTGGTCTGTAACAGTGTTAGGTGTTGTTATGTGGGATAGTGGTCTGTAACAGTGTAAGGTGTTGTTATGTGGGATAGTGGTCTGTAACACAGTGTAAGGTGTTGTTATGTGGGATAGTGGTCTGTAACAGTGTTAGGTGTTGTTATGTGGGATAGTGGTCTGTAACAGTGTTAGGTGTTGTTATGTGGGATAGTGGTCTGTAACAGTGTAAGGTGTTGTTATGTGGGATAGTGGTCTGTAACAGTGTTAGGTGTTGTTATGTGGGATAGTGGTCTGTAACACAGTGTAAGGTGTTGTTATGTGGGATAGTGGTCTGTAACAGTGTAAGGTGTTGTTATTTGGGATAGTGGTCTGTAACAGTGTAAGGTGTTGTTATGTGGGATAGTGGTCTGTAACAGTGTAAGGTGTTGTTATTTGGGATAGTGGTCTGTAACACAGTGTAAGGTGTTGTTATTTGGGATAGTGGTCTGTAACAGTGTAAGGTGTTGTTATGTGGGATAGTGGTCTGTAACACAGTGTAAGGTGTTGTTATGTGGGATAGTGGTCTGTAACAGTGTAAGGTGTTGTTATTTGGGATAGTAGTCTGTAACAGTGTAAGGTGTTGTTATTTGGGATAGTGGTCTGTAACAGTGTAAGGTGTTGTTATGTGGGATAGTGGTCTGTAACACAGTGTAAGGTGTTGTTATGTGGGATAGTGGTCTGTAACAGTGTTAGGTGTTGTTATGTGGGATAGTGGTCTGTAACAGTGTTAGGTGTTGTTATGTGGGATAGTGGTCTGTAACAGTGTTAGGTGTTGTTATTTGGGATAGTGGTCTGTAACACAGTGTAAGGTGTTGTTATGTGGGATAGTGGTCTGTAACGCAGTGTAAGGTGTTGTTATGTGGGATAGTGGTCTGTAACACAGTGTTAGGTGTTGTTATGTGGGATAGAGGTCTGTAACAGTGTAAGGTTTTGTTATGTGGGATAGTGGTCTGTAACAGTGTTAGGTGTTGTTATGTGGGATAGTGGTCTGTAACACACTGTAAGGTGTTGTTATTTGGGATAGTTGTCTGTAACACAGTGTAAGGTGTTGTTATGTGGGATAGTGGTCTGTAACACAGTGTAAGGTGTTGTTATGTGGGATAGTGGTCTGTAACACAGTGTAAGGTGTTGTTATGTGGGATAGTGGTCTGTAACAGTGTAAGGTGTTGTTATTTGGGATAGTGGTCTGTAACACAGTGTAAGGTGTTGTTATGTGGGATAGTGGTCTGTAACACAGTGTGAGGTGTTGTTATGTGGGATAGTGGTCTGTAACAGTGTAAGGTGTTGTTATGTGGGATAGTGGTCTGTAACACAGTGTTAGGTGTTGTTATGTGGGATAGTGGTCTGTAACAGTGTTAGGTGTTGTTATGTGGGATAGTGGTCTGTAACAGTGTAAGGTGTTGTTATTTGGGATAGTGGTCTATAACAGTGTAAGGTGTTGTTATGTGGGATAGTGGTCTGTAACAGTGTAAGGTGTTGTTATGTGGGATAGTGGTCTGTAACAGTGTAAGGTGTTGTTATGTGGGATAGTGGTCTGTAACACAGTGTTAGGTGTTGTTATGTGGGATAGTGGTCTGTAACACAGTGTTAGGTGTTGTTATTTGGGATAGTGGTCTGTAACACAGTGTTAGGTGTTGTTATGTGGGATAGTGGTCTGTAACAGTGTAAGGTGTTGTTATGTGGGATAGTGGTCTGTAACACAGTGTAAGGTGTTGTTATGTGGGATAGTGGTCTGTAACAGTGTAAGGTGTTGTTATGTGGGATAGTGGTCTGTAACACAGTGTAAGGTGTTGTTATGTGGGATAGTGGTCTGTAACAGTGTTAGGTGTTGTTATTTGGGATAGTGGTCTGTAACACAGTGTTAGGTGTTGTTATGTGGGATAGTGGTCTGTAACAGTGTAAGGTGTTGTTATGTGGGATAGTGGTCTGTAACAGTGTTAGGTGTTGTTATTTGGGATAGTGGTCTGTAACACAGTGTTAGGTGTTGTTATGTGGGATAGTGGTCTGTAACACAGTGTTAGGTGTTGTTATGTGGGATAGTGGTCTGTAACAGTGTAAGGTGTTGTTATGTTGGATAGTGGTCTGTAACAGTGTAAGGTGTTGTTATGTGGGATAGTGGTCTGTAACAGTGTAAGGTGTTATGTGGGATAGTGGTCTGTAACACAGTGTTAGGTGTTGTTATTTGGGATAGTGGTCTGTAACACAGTGTGAGGTGTTGTTATGTGGGATAGTGGTCTGTAACACAGTGTAAGGTGTTGTTATTTGGGATAGTGGTCTATAACACAGTGTTAGGTGTTGTTATGTGGGATAGTGGTCTGTAACACAGTGTTAGGTGTTGTTATGTGGGATAGTGGTCTGTAACAGTGTTAGGTGTTGTTATTTGGGATAGTGGTCTGTAACACAGTGTACGGTGTTGTTATGTGGGATAGTGGTCTGTAACACAGTGTAAGGTGTTGTTATTTGGGATAGTGGTCTGTAACACAGTGTAAGGTGTTGTTATTTGGGATAGTGGTCTGTAACACAGTGTAAGGTGTTGTTATGTGGGATAGTGGTCTGTAACACAGTGTAAGGTGTTGTTATGTGGGATAGTGGTCTGTAACACAGTGTAAGGTGTTGTTATTTGGGATAGTGGTCTGTAACACAGTGTAAGGTGTTGTTATGTGGGATAGTGGTCTATAACACAGTGTTAGGTGTTGTTATGTGGGATAGTGGTCTGTAACAGTGTAAGGTGTTGTTATTTGGGATAGTGGTCTGTAACAGTGTAAGGTGTTGTTATGTGGGATAGTGGTCTGTAACACAGTGTAAGGTGTTGTTATGTGGGATAGTGGTCTGTAACAGTGTTAGGTGTTGTTATGTGGGATAGTGGTCTGTAACACAGTGTAAGGTGTTGTTATGTGGGATAGTGGTCTGTAACAGTGTAAGGTGTTGTTATTTGGGATAGTGGTCTGTAACACAGTGTAGGGTGTTGTTATGTGGGATAGTGGTCTGTAACAGTGTAAGGTGTTGTTATGTGGGATAGTGGTCTGTAACACAGTGTAAGGTGTTGTTATGTGGGATAGTGGTCTGTGGTCTGTAACAGTGTTAGGTGTTGTTATTTGGGATGGTGGTCTGTAACAGTGTAAGGTGTTGTTATTTGGGATAGTGGTCTGTAACAGTGTAAGGTGTTGTTATTTGGGATAGTGGTCTGTAACACAGTGTAAGGTGTTGTTATGTGGGATAGTGGTCTGTAACAGTGTAAGGTGTTGTTATGTGGGATAGTGGTCTGTAACAGTGTTAGGTGTTGTTATGTGGGATAGTGGTCTGTAACACAGTGTTAGGTGTTGTTATGTGGGATAGTGGTCTGTAACAGTGTTAGGTGTTGTTATTTGGGATAGTGGTCTGTAACACAGTGTAAGGTGTTGTTATGTGGGATAGTGGTCTGTAACAGTGTTAGGTGTTGTTATTTGGGATAGTGGTCTGTAACACAGTGTAAGGTGTTGTTATGTGGGATAGTGGTCTGTAACACAGTGTAAGGTGTTGTTATGTGGGATAGTGGTCTGTAACACAGTGTAAGGTGTTGTTATGTGGGATAGTGGTCTGTAACACAGTGTGAGGTGTTGTTATTTGGGATAGTGGTCTGTAACACAGTGTGAGGTGTTGTTATGTGGGATAGTGGTCTGTAACAGTGTAAGGTGTTGTTATGTGGGATAGTGGTCTGTAACACAGTGTTAGGTGTTGTTATGTGGGATAGTGGTCTGTAACAGTGTTAGGTGTTGTTATTTGGGATAGTGGTCTGTAACACAGTGTAAGGTGTTGTTATGTGGGATAGTGGTCTGTAACAGTGTTAGGTGTTGTTATTTGGGATAGTGGTCTGTAACACAGTGTAAGGTGTTGTTATGTGGGATAGTGGTCTGTAACACAGTGTAAGGTGTTGTTATGTGGGATAGTGGTCTGTAACACAGTGTAAGGTGTTGTTATGTGGGATAGTGGTCTGTAACACAGTGTGAGGTGTTGTTATTTGGGATAGTGGTCTGTAACACAGTGTGAGGTGTTGTTATGTGGGATAGTGGTCTGTAACAGTGTAAGGTGTTGTTATTTGGGATAGTGGTCTGTAACACAGTGTACGGTGTTGTTATGTGGGATAGTGGTCTGTAACAGTGTAAAGTGTTATTGTCATTAGTGTGTAAAGCTAGCTGCCTTCAGCTGTCTGGTACCTGGTACTGAGAGCTGAGAGGGCCCAGCTCCATGCTACTGCATGAGGTCTGGTACCTGGTACTGAGAGGGCCCAGCTCCATGTTACTGCATGAGGTCTGGTACTGAGAGCTGAGAGGGCCCAGCTCCATGTTACTGCATGAGGTCTGGTACCTGGTACTGAGAGCTGAGAGGGCCCAGCTCCATGTTACTGTATGAGGTCTGGTACTGAGAGCTGAGAGGGCCCAGCTCCATGTTACTGCATGAGGTCTGGTACCTGGTACTGAGAGCTGAGAGGGCCCAGCTCCATGCTACTGCATGAGGTCTGGTACCTGGTACTGAGAGGGCCCAGCTCCATGCTACTGCATGAGGTCTGGTACCTGGTACTGAGAGGGCCCAGCTCCATGTTACTGCATGAGGTCTGGTACCTGGTACTGAGAGGGCCCAGCTCCATGTTACTGCATGAGGTCTGGTACCTGGTACTGAGAGGGCCCAGCTCCATGTTACTGCATGAGGTTTGGTACCTGGTACTGAGAGGGCCCAGCTCCATGTTACTGCATGAGGTCTGGTACCTGGTACTGAGAGGGCCCAGCTCCATGTTACTGCATGAGGTCTGGTACCTGGTACTGAGAGGGCCCAGCTCCATGTTACTGCATGAGGTTTGGTACCTGGTACTGAGAGGGCCCAGCTCCATGTTACTGTATGAGGTTTGGTACCTGGTGCTGAGAGGGCCCAGCTCCATGCTACTGTATGAGGTCTGGTACCTGGTACTGAGAGCTGAGAGGGCCCAGCTCCATGCTACTGCATGAGGTCTGGTACCTGGTACTGAGAGGGCCCAGCTCCATGTTACTGTATGAGGTTTGGTACCTGGTACTGAGAGGGCCCAGATCCATGTTACTGTATGATGTCTGTTGTGTAAGCAGCATCTCTCATGCCCAGTCTGAATCACCCAGCCGGCCCATCCAGACAGCCGGCCCATCCAGACAGCCGGCCCATCCAGTCAGCCCACAGCCGGCCCATTCAGTCAGCCGGCGCATTCAGTCAGCCCCCAGCCGGCCCATCCAGTCAGCCCCCAGCCAGCCCATCCAGTCAGCCGGCCCATCCAGTCAGCCCCCAGCCAGCCCATCCAGACAGCCGGCCCATCCAGACAGCCGGCCCATCCAGTCAGCCGGCCCATCCAGTCAGCCCCCAGCCAGCCCATCCAGTCAGCCGGCCCATCCAGACAGCCGGCCCATCCAGTCAGCCCCCAGCCAGCCCATCCAGTCAGCCGGCCCATCCAGTCAGCCCCCAGCCGGCCCATCCAGTCAGTCCCCGGCCAGCCCATCCAGTCAGCCCCCAGCCAGCCCATCCAGTCAGTCCCCGGCCAGCCCATCCAGTCAGCCCCCAGCCGGCCCATCCAGTCAGCCCCCAGCCGGCCCATCCAGTCAGTCCCCGGCCAGCCCATCCAGTCAGCCCCCAGCCAGCCCATCCAGTCAGCCGGCCCATCCAGACAGCCGGCCCATCCAGACAGCCGGCCCATCCAGACAGCTCCCAGCCGGCCCATCCAGTCAGCCCACAGCCGGCCCATCCAGTCAGTCCACAGCCGGCCCATCCAGACAGCCGGCCCATCCAGACAGCCGGCCCATCCAGACAGCCGGCCCATCCAGTCAGCCCCCAGCCGGCCCATCCAGACAGCCGGCCCATCCAGTCAGCCCCCAGCCGGCCCATCCAGTCAGCCCCCAGCCGGCCCATCCAGTCACCCCACAGCCGGCCCATCCAGTCAGCCCCCAGCCGGCCCATCCAGACAGCCGGCCCATCCAGTCAGCCCCCAGCCGGCCCATCCAGTCAGCCCCCAGCCGGCCCATCCAGTCACCCCACAGCCGGCCCATCCAGACAGCCGGCCCATCCAGTCAGCCCCCAGCCAGCCCATCCAGTCAGCCGGCCCATCCAGTCAGCCCCCAGCCGGCCCATCCAGTCAGCCCACACTGTTAGCTACTGCTGTTCCTCAGAGACGTTCTAAGAAGGGTGTTTGAAGCTTACACATGAATGCTTCCCTCTACCGCCCCTCTATTAGCAGAATACAGTTTAATGCTTCCCTCTACCGCCCCTCTATTAGCAGAATACAGTTTAATGCTTCCCTCTACCGCCCCTCTATTAGCAGAATACAGTTTAATGCTTCCCTCTACCGCCCCTCTATTAGCAGAATACAGTTTAATGCTTCCCTCTACTGAGCATCTATAAGGAGAATACAGTATAATGCTTCCCTCTACTGCCCCTGTAATGCTTCCCTCTACCGCCCATCTATCAGCAGAATACAGGTTAATGTTTCCCTCTACTACCCCTGTAATGCTTCCCTCTACCGCCCCTCTATTAGCAGAATACAGTTTAATGCTTCCCTCTACCGCCCCTCTATTAGCAGAATACAGTTTAATGCTTCCCTCTACCGCCCCTCTATTAGCAGAATACAGTTTAATGCTTCCCTCTACCGCCCCTCTATTAGCAGAATACAGTTTAATGCTTCCCTCTACTGAGCATCTATAAGGAGAATACAGTATAATGCTTCCCTCTACTGCCCCTGTAATGCTTCCCTCTACCGCCCATCTATCAGCAGAATACAGGTTAATGTTTCCCTCTACTACCCCTGTAATGCTTCCCTCTACCGCCCATCTATCAGCAGAATACAGGTTAATGTTTCCCTCTACTGCCCCTGTAATGCTTCCCTCTACCGCCCATCTATCAGCAGAATACAGGTTAATGTTTCCCTCTACTACCCCTGTAATGCTTCCCTCTACCGCCCCTCTATCAGCAGAATACAGGTTAATGTTTCCCTCTACTACCCCTGTAATGTTTCCCTCTACTACCCCTGTAATGCTTCCCTCTACCGCCCATCTATCAGCAGAATACAGGTTTATGTTTCCCTCTACTACCCCTGTAATGCTTCCCTCTACCGCCCATCTATCAGCAGAATACAGGTTTATGTTTCCCTCTACTACCCCTGTAATGCTTCCCTCTACTGCCTCTCTATCAGCAGAATACAGGTTAATGTTTCCCTCTACTGCCCCTGTAATGCTTCCCTCTACTGCCTCTCTATCAGCAGAATACAGGTTTATGTTTCCCTCTACTACCCCTGTAATGCTTCCCTCTACTGCCTCTCTATCAGCAGAATACAGGTTAATGTTTCCCTCTACTGCCCCTGTAATGCTTCCCTCTACCGCCCATCTATCAGCAGAAAACAGTTTCATGCTTCCCTCTACTGCCACTCCATCAGGAAAATAAGTTTAATGCTTCCCTCTACTGACCATCTATAAGGAGAATACAGTTTAATGCTTCCCTCTACTGCCCCTCTATCAGCAGAATACAGTTTAATGCTTCCCTCTACAAGCCCTCTAATGCTTCCCTCTACTACCCCTGTAATGCTTCCCTCTACCGCCCATCTATCAGCAGAACACAGTTTAATGTTTCCCTCTACTACCCCTGTAATGCTTCCCTCTAGCGCCCATCTATCAGCAGAATACAGGTTAATGTTTCCCTCTACTGCCCCTGTAATGCTTCCCTCTACCGCCCATCTATCAGCAGAACACAGTTTAATGTTTCCCTCTACTACCCCTGTAATGCTTCCCTCTACCGCCCATCTATCTGCAGAACACAGTTTAATGTTTCCCTCTACTACCCCTGTAATGCTTCCCTCTACGAGCCCTCTAATGCTTCCCTCTACTGCACCTCTGTCAAGAGAATTCAATTTAATGCTTCCCTCTACTGCCCATGTAATGCTTCCCTATACTGCCACTCCATCAGGAGAATACAGTATAATGCTTCCCTCTACAAGCCCTCTAATGCTTCCCTCTACTGCCCCTCTATCAGCAGAATACAGTTGAATGCTTCCCTCTACCGCCCCTCTATCAGCAGAATACAGTTTAATGCTTCCCTCTACTGCCCCTCTATCAGCAGAATACAGTTTAATGCTTCCCTCTACTGCCTCTCTATCAGCAGAATACAGTTTAATGCTTCCCTCTACTACAACTCTATCAGCAGAATACAGTTTAATGCTTCCCTCTACTGCCCCTCTATCAGCAGAATACAGTTTAATGCTTCCCTCTACTGCCCCTCTATCAGCAGAATACAGTTTAATGCTTCCCTCTACTGCCTCTCTATCAGCAGAATACAGTTGAATGCTTCCCTCTACTGCCCCTCTATCAGCAGATTACAGTTTAATGCTTCCCTCTACTGCCCCTCTATCAGCAGAATACAGTTTAATGCTTCCCTCTACCGCCCCTCTATCAGCAGAATACAGTTTAATGCTTCCCTCTACTGCCCCTCTATCAGCAGAATACAGTTTAATGCTTCCTTCTACTGCTCCTCTATCAGCAGAATACAGTTTAATGCTTCCCTCTACAAGCCCTCTATCAGCAGAATACAGTTTAATGCTTCCCTCTACCGCCCCTCTATCAGCAGAATACAGTTTAATGCTTCCCTCTACAAGCCCTCTATCAGCAGAATACAGTTTAATGCTTCCCTCTACCGCCCCTCTATCAGCAGAATACAGTTTAATGCTTCCCTCTACTACCCCTCTATCAGCAGAATACAGTTTAATGCTTCCCTCTACCGCCCCTCTATCAGCAGAATACAGTTTAATGCTTCCCTCTACTGCCCCTCTATCAGCAGAATACAGTTTAATGCTTCCCTCTACTACCCCTCTATCAGCAGAATACAGTTTAATGCTTCCCTCTACCGCCCCTCTATCAGCAGATTACAGTTTAATGCTTCCCTCTACTGCCCCTCTATCAGCAGAATACAGTTTAATGCTTCCCTCTACCGCCCCTCTATCAGCAGAATACAGTTTAATGCTTCCCTCTACAAGCCCTCTATCAGCAGAATACAGTTTAATGCTTCCCTCTACCGCCCCTCTATCAGCAGAATACAGTTTAATGCTTCCCTCTACAAGCCCTCTATCAGCAGAATACAGTTTAATGCTTCCCTCTACCGCCCCTCTATCAGCAGAATACAGTTTAATGCTTCCCTCTACTACCCCTCTATCAGCAGAATACGGTTTAATGCTTCCCTCTACTGCCCCTGTAATGCTTCCCTCTACTACCCCTCTATCAGCAGAATACGGTTTAATGCTTCCCTCTACTGCCCCTGTAATGCTTCCCTCTACTACCCCTCTATCAGCAGAATACAGTTTAATGCTTTCCTCTACTGCCCCTGTAATGCTTCCCTCTACTACCCCTCTATCAGCAGAATACAGTTTAATGCTTCCCTCTACTGCCCCTCTATCAGCAGAATACAGTTTAATGCTTCCCTCTACTGCCTCTCTATCAGCAGAATACAGTTTAATGCTTCCCTCTACTGCCTCTCTATCAGCAGAATACAGTTTAATGCTTCCCTCTACTGCCTCTCTATCAGCAGAATACAGTTTAATGCTTCCCTCTACTGCCCCTCTATCAGCAGAATACAGTTTAATGCTTCCCTCTACCGCCCCTCTATCAGCAGAATACAGTTTAATGCTTCCCTCTACTGCCCCTCTATCAGCAGAATACAGTTTAATGCTTCCCTCTACTACCCCTCTATCAGCAGATTACAGTTTAATGCTTCCCTCTACTACCCCTCTATCAGCAGAATACAGTTTAATGCTTCCCTCTACCGCCCCTCTATCAGCAGAATACAGTTTAATGCTTCCTTCTACTGCCCCTCTATCAGCAGAATACAGTTTAATGCTTCCCTCTACAAGCCCTCTATCAGCAGAATACAGTTTAATGCTTCCCTCTACCGCCCCTCTATCAGCAGAATACAGTTTAATGCTTCCCTCTACTACCCCTCTATCAGCAGAATACGGTTTAATGCTTCCCTCTACTACCCATGTAATGTTTCCCTCTACTACCCCTGTAATGCTTCCCTCTACCGCCCATCTATCAGCAGAATGCAGGTTAATGTTTCCCTCTACTACCCCTGTAATGCTTCCCTCTACCGCCCATCTTTTAGCAGAATACAGGTTAATGTTTCCCTCTACTGCCCCTGTAATGCTTCCCTCTAGCGCCCATCTATCAGCAGAATACAGGTTAATGTTTCCCTCTACTACCCCTGTAATGCTTCCCTCTACGAGCCCTCTAATGCTTCCCCCTACTGCACCTCTGTCAAGAGAATTCAATTTAATGTTTCCCTCTACTGCCCATGTAATGCTTCCCTATACTGCCACTCCATCAGGAGAATACAGTATAATGCTTCCCTCTACAAACCCTCTAATGCTTCCCTCTACTGCCCCTCTATCAGCAGAATACAGTTGAATGCTACCTTCTACTGCCCCTCTATCAGGAAAATAAGTTTAATGCTTCCCTCTACTGCCTCTCTATCAGCAGAATACAGTTTAATGCTTCCCTCTACAGCCTCGCTTACATAGTCACTGACAGGTCTCAGCCTCTCATCTATAGGGGTCCCAGCCTCTCTTCTATAGGGTCACTGACAGGTCTCAGCCTCTCATCTATAGGGTCACTGACAGGTCTCAGCCTCTCACCTATAGGGTCACTGACAGGTCTCAGCCTCTCACCTATAGGGTCACTGACAGGTCTCATCCTCTCATCTATAGGGGTCTCAGCCTGTCATCTATATGGGTCTCAGCCTCTCTTCTATAGGAGACAGCCTCTCATCTATAGGGCCACTGACAGGTCTCAGCCTCTCATCTATAGGGCCACTGACAGGTCTCAGCCTCTCATCTATAGGGTCACTGACAGGTCTCAGCCTCTCATCTATAGGGTCACTGACAGGTCTCAGCCTCTCATCTATAGGGTCACTGACAGGTCTCAGCCTCTCATCTATAGGGTCACTGACAGGTCTCAGCCTCTCATCTATAGGGCCACTGACAGGTCTCAGCCTCTCATCTATAGGGTCACTGACAGGTCTCAGGCTCTCATCTATAGGGTCACTGACAGGTCTCAGCCTCTCATCTATAGGGTCACTGACAGGTCTCAGCCTCTCATCTATAGGCGTCTCAGCCTGTCATCTATAGGGGGCCACAGCCTCTCTTCTATAGGGGACTCAGCCTCTCATCTATAGGGTCACTGACAGGTCTCGGCCTCTCATCTATAGGCGTCTCAGCCTCTCATCTATAGGGGTCTTAGCCTCTTCTATAGGGGACTCAGCCTCTCATCTATAGGGTCACTGACAGGTTTCAGCCTCTCATCTATAGGGCCACTGACAGGTTTCAGCCTCTCATCTATAGGGTCACTGACAGGTCTCAGCCTCTCATCTATAGGGCCACTGACAGGTCTCAGCCTCTCATCTATAGGGTCACTGACAGGTCGCCACCTCTAATCTATAGGGTCACTGAAAGGGTCTCAGCCTCTCATCTATAGGGCCACTGATGGGCCTCTGCATCTCATCTATTGGGGTCTCAGCCTCTCATCTAAAGGGTCACTGACACGTCTCAGCCTCTCGTCTATTGGGGTTCTCAGCCTCTCATGTATAGGGTCATTTACAGGTCTCAGCCTCTCATCTAAAGGGTCACTGACAGGTCTCAGCCTCTCATCTAAAGGGTCACTGACACGTCTCAGCCTCTCGTCTATTGGGGTTCTCAGCCTGTCATCTATAGGGTCACTGACAGGTCTCAGCCTCTCATCGATAGTTGGTTTCAGCCTCTCATGTAAAGGGCCATTGACAGGTCTCAGGATATCATCTATAGTGGGTCTCAGCCTCTCATCTATAGGGTCACTGACAGGTCTCAGCCTCTCATCTGTAGGGTAATTTACAGGCTCAGCCTGTCATCTATAGGGGTCTCAGCCTCACATATATAGGTTCACTGACAGATCTCAGCCTCTCATCTATCGGGGTCTCAGTCTCTCATCTATAGGGTCACTAACATGTCTCAGACTAATCTATAGGGGTCTCAGCCTCTCATCTATAGGGTCACTGACAAGTCTCAGCCTCTCATCTAAAGGGTCACTGACAGGTCTCAGCCTCTCATCTAAAGGGTCACTGACAGGTCTCAGCCTCTCATCTAAAGGGTCACTGACAGGTCTCGGCCTCTCATCTATAGGGCCACTGACAGGTCTCAGCCTCTCATCTATAGGGTCACTGACAGGTCGCCACCTCTAATCTATAGGGTCACTGAAAGGGTCTCAGCCTCTCATCTATAGGGCCACTGATGGGCCTCAGTCTCTCATCTATTGGGGTCTCAGCCTCTCATCTAAAGGGTCACTGACACGTCTCAGCCTCTCATCTATAGGGTCACTGACAGGTCGCCACCTCTAATCTATAGGGTCACTGAAAGGTCTCAGCCTCTCATCTATAGGGTCACTGACAGGTCTCAGCCTCTCATCTATAGGGTCACTGACAGGTCTCAGCCTCTCATCTATAGGGTCACTGACAGGTCTCAGCCTCTCATCTAAAGGGTCACTGACAGGTTTCAGCCTCTCATCTATAGGGTCTCATCCTCTCATTTCTGACGGCTCAGCCTCTCATCTAAAGGGTCACTGACAGGTCTCAGCCTCTCATCTATAGGGTCACTGACAGGTCTCAGCCTCTCATCTATAGGGCCACTGACAGGTCTCAGCCTCTCATCTATAGGGTCACTGACAGGTCGCCACCTCTAATCTATAGGGTCACTGAAAGGGTCTCAGCCTCTCATCTATAGGGCCACTGATGGGCCTCAGTCTCTCATCTATTGGGGTCTCAGCCTCTCATCTAAAGGGTCACTGACACGTCTCAGCCTCTCATCTATAGGGTCACTGACAGGTCGCCACCTCTAATCTATAGGGTCACTGAAAGGTCTCAGCCTCTCATCTATAGGGTCACTGACAGGTCTCAGCCTCTCATCTATAGGGCCACTGACAGGTCTCAGCCTCTCATCTATAGGGTCACTGACAGGTCGCCACCTCTAATCTATAGGGTCACTGACAGGTCTCAGCCTCTCATCTAAAGGGCCACTGACAGGTCTCAGCCTCTCATCTATAGGGCCACTGACAGGTCTCAGCCTCTCATCTATAGGGCCACTGACAGGTCTCAGCCTCTCATCTATAGGGCCACTGACAGGTCTCAGCCTCTCATCTGTCTGGTCATTGACAGTTTCAGCCTCTCCTCACATTACTGTGCTTGATGTCCCATCACTGTTATCCACAGAGTTCACTCTCACCTTCCCAATAATGTTATCCAGATATCTGTGGATGGTTGGAAGACTATTCCTTACACGGTGAACTACTTGAGTTCTGCTGCGTGATGTGTGGTTGTGTGGCAGTTACTCTGTTACAACTCTGGCCCAGCTGCTTCAAGGTTTAATTTTTCATTTTATTTTGAAGATTTAATTTGCAGCTGCGTCTTGGCACGGTGAGGTTATTGGCCAGCCTTACAAACGGAAACCTACAGTAGTATTCATGCTGTTGCTGCAATACTGGAAATGTATGCTTCTGAGGGCTGAGGGCCCTGAGCCTTCTGCGTCCCAAATGGAACCCTAGTCCCTATATAGTTCCCTACCTTTGACCATAGCCTTATTCCCTATATAGTGCACTACTTTAGACCAGAGCCCTATTCCCTATATAGAACACTACTTTAGACCAGAGCCCTATTCCCTATATAGTGCACTACTTTAGACCAGAGCCCTATGGCACCCTATTCCCTATATAGTTCCCTACCTTTGTCCAGAGCCCATCGGTAATATGGTTCCATTTGGGACACACACAGTCCTGCCTGCCTTCCAGACTGCTGCTCAGACTGTCTGAGAAGGGGTAGTCTACAACAGACATGTCCTGATCAATGGCTGAGGAGGGGTAGTCTACATCAGACAGGTCCTGATAAATGTCTGAGGAGGGGTAGTCTACATCAGACAGGTCCTGATAAATGGCTGAGGAGGGGTGGTCTACATCAGACAGGTCCTGATAAATGGCTGAGGAGGGGTAGTCTACATCAGACATGTCCTGATAAATGGCTGAGGAGGGGTAGTCTACAGCAGACAGGTCCTGATAAATGGCTGAGGAGGGGTAGTCTACGACAGACAGGTCCTGGCTGCTGATACCAGGTTGCTGGGACGCTGGACTTGTTTGACATACATATCTATAAATAAACTCAGCAAAAAAAGAAACGTCCTCTCACTGTCAACTGCGTTTATTTTCAGCAAACTTAACATGTGTAAATATTTGTATGAACATAACAAGATTCAACAACTGAGACATAAACTGAACAAGTTCCACAGACATGTGACTAACAGAAATGGAATAATGTGTCCCTGAACAAAGTGGGGGTCAAAATCAAAAGTAACAGTCAGTATCTGGTGTGGCCACCAGCTGCATTAAGTACTGCAGTGCATCTCCTCCTCATGGACTGCACCAGATTTGCCAGTTCTTGCTGTGAGATGTTCTTCCACCAAGGCACCTGAAAGTTCACGGACATTTCTGGGGGGAATGGCCCTAGCCCTCACCCTCCGATCCAACAGGTCCCAGACGTGCTCAATGGGATTGAGATCCGGGCTCTTCGCTGGCCATGGCAGAACACTGACATTCCTGTCTTGCAGGAAATCAAGCACAGAACGAGCAGTATGGCTGGTGGCATTGTCAGGCTGGAGGGTCATGTCAGGATGAGCCTGCAGGAAGGGTACCACACGAGGGAGGAGGATGTCTTCCCTGTACCACACAGCATTGAGATTGCCCTCAATGACAACAAGCTCAGTCCGATGATGCTGTGACACACTGCCTCAGACCATGACGGACCATCCACCTCCAAATCGATCCCGCTCCAGAGTACAGGCCTCGGTGTAACACTCATTCCTTCGACGATAAACGCAAATCCGACCATCACCCCTGATGAGACAAAACCGCGACTTGTCAGTGAAGAGCACTTTTTGCCAGTCCTATCTAGTCCAGCGATGGTGGGTTCGTGCCCATAGTTGACGTTGTTGCCGGTGATGTCTGGTGAGGACCTGCCTTACAACAGGCCAACAAGCCCTCAGTCCAGCCTCTCTCAGCCTTTTGCGGACAGTCTGAGCACTGATGGAGGGATTGTGCGTTCCTGGTGTAACTCGGGCAGTTGTTGTTGCAATCCTGTACCTGTCCCGCAGGTGTGATGTTCGGATGTACCGATCCTGTGCAGGTGTTGTTACAAGTGGTCTGCCACTGCGAGGACAATCAGTTGTCCGTCCTGTGTCCCTGTACCGCTGTCTTAGGCGTCTCACAGTACGGACGTTGCAATTTATTGCCCTGGCCACATCTGCAGTCCTCATGCCTCCTTGCAGCATGCCTAAGGCACGTTCACGTAGATGAGCAGGGAGCCTGGGGATCTTTCTTTGGGTGTTTTTCAGAGTCAGTAGAAAGGCCTCTTTAGTGTCCTAAGTTTTCATAACTGTGACCTTAATTGCCTACCGTCTGTAAGCTGTTAGTGTCTTAACGACCGTTCCACAGGTGCATGTTCATTAATTGTTTATGGTTCATTGAACAAGAATGGGAAACAGTGTTTAAATCCTTTACAATTAAGATATGTGAAGTTATTTGGATTTTTACTAATTATCTTTGAAAGATGGGGTCCTGAAAAAGGTCTGTTTCTTTTTTTTGCTGAGTTTATCACCTTGACTACAGGAAATCTACATGTATTTCCAATATCAGACTGTGGATGTCGAAGCTGTGTGGAAATGAGTTACCAGAGAGAACTCCATTGTCGGCGACTCTTTCGTGTGCGTGATTGGCTGGGGAACAACGTGTGTAGGCGATTGGCTGGGGAACAACGTGTGTAGGCGATTGGCTGGGGAACAACGTGTGTAAGCGATTGGCTGGGGAACAACGTGTGTAGGCGATTGGCTGGGGAACAACGTGTGTAGGCGATTGGCTGGGGAACAACGTGTGTAAGCGATTGGCTGGGGAACAACGTGTGTAGGCGATTGGCTGGGGAACAACGTGTGTAAGCGATTGGCTGGGGAACAACGTGTGTAGGCGATTGGCTGGGGAACAACGTGTGTAAGCGATTGGCTGGGGAACAATGTGTGTAAGCGATTGGCTGGGGAACAACGTGTGTAGGCGATTGGCTGGGGAACAACGTGTGTGCGCGATTGGCTGGGGAACAACGTGTGTAAGCGATTGGCTGGGGAACAACGTGTGTAGGCGATTGGCTGGGGAACAACGTGTGTAGGCGATTGGCTGGGGAACAACGTGTGTAGGCGATTGGCTGGGGAACAACGTGTGTGCGCGATTGGCTGGGGAACAACGTGTGTGCGCGATTGGCTGGGGAACAACGTGTGTAGGCGATTGGCTGGGGAACAACGTGTGTAAGCGATTGGCTGGGGAACAACGTGTGTAAGCGATTGGCTGGGGAACAACGTGTGTAAGCGATTGGCTGGGGAACAACGTGTGTAAGCGATTGGCTGGGGAACAACGTGTGTAGGCGATTGGCTGGGGAACAACGTGTGTAAGCGATTGGCTGGGGAACAACGTGTGTAAGCGATTGGCTGGGGAACAACGTGTGTAAGCGATTGGCTGGGGAACAACGTGTGTAAGCGATTGGCTGGGGAACAACGTGTGTAAGCGATTGGCTGGGGAACAACATGCTGGTGTTAGAATATTGTATATACATTTGTTCATTTGGGCAGTATATTGTATAAAATAAACTAATAAAAATGCTCTGATGTAGTTGCATTTCTTTAAGACAAAATAAATCAAACCGGGTTGGGAGAATAACTTGACATTTTAATCCAGCCTAATAATAATTTAGACCTAATAATACATTAGTGGGGAAACTAGTTTTAAAGGTGTCTGAAGGCTCTCATATAGTGGTTCACTTATCAATCAAATGTATTGATAAAACCCTTTTTACATCACCAGATGTCACAATGTGCTTAAAAAGAAACCCAGCCTGAAACCCCAAACAGCAAGCAATGCAGGTGTAGAAGCACGGTGGCTAGGAAAAACTCCCTAGAAAGGCCAAAACCTAGGAAGAAACCTAGAGAGGAACCAGGCTCTGAGGGGTGGCCAGTCCTCTTCTGGCTGTGCCGGGTGGAGATTATAGGGGACACTGTGGCCCTGTCTGACGATACTCCCAGATAGGGCCAACCAGGCAGGATACAACCTCACCCATTTTGCCAAAGCACAGCCCCCACACCACTAGAGGGATATCAACAGACCACCAATTTACTACCCTGAGAAAAGGCTGAGTATAGCCCAGGAAGATCTCCTCCACTACATGAGCCCGAGGGGGGCGCAGGCCCGGACAGGAAGATCTCCTCCACTACATCAGCCCGAGGGGGAGCAGGCCCGGACAGGAAGATCTCCTCCACTACATGAGCCCGAGGGGGCACAGGCCCGGACAGGAAAATCTCCTCCACTACATGAGCCCGAGGGGGCGCAGGCCCGGACAGGAAGATCTCCTCCACTACATGAGCCCGAGGGGGCGCAGGCCCGGACAGGAAGATCTCCTCCACTACATGAGCCCGAGGGGGCGCAGGCCCGGACAGGAAGATCTCCTCCACTACATGAGCCCGAGGGGGCGCAGGCCCGGACAGGAAGATCTCCTCCACTACATGAGCCCGAGGGGGCGCAGGCCCGGACAGGAAGATCTCCTCCACTACATGAGCCAGAGGGGGCGCAGGCCCGGACAGGAAGATCTCCTCCACTACATGAGCCCGAGGGGGCGCAGGCCCGGACAGGAAGATCTCCTCCACTACATGAGCCCGAGGGGGCGCAGGCCCGGACAGGAAGATCTCCTCCACTACATGAGCCCGAGGAGGCGCAGGCCCGGACAGGAAGATCTCCTCCACTACATGAGCCCGAGGGGGGCGCAGGCCCGGACAGGAAGATCTCCTCCACTACATGAGCCCGAGGGGGCGCAGGCCCGGACAGGAAGATCTCCTCCACTACATGAGCCCGAGGGGGCGCAGGCCCGGACAGGAAGATCTCCTCCACTACATGAGCCCGAGGGGGCACAGGCCTGGACAGGAAGATCTCCTCCACTACATGAGCCCGAGGGGGCGCAGGCCCGGACAGGAAGATCACGTCAGTGACTCACCACTCTCAAGTCGAGTATAGTGAAAACAGCCTGGCACGACGTGACACACCCCTCCTAGGGATGGCATGGGAGAGCACTAATAACCCAGTAACTCAGCCCCCGTAATAGGGTCGGAGGCAGGGAATCCCAGTGGAGAGAGAGTGGAGCCGGCCAGGCAGAGACAGCAAGGGTGCTTCGTCACACCAGTGCCTTGCTGTTCACCGTCGTACCCCTGGGCCAGACTACACTCAATCATAGGACCTACTGAAGAGATAGATGAGTCTTCAATAAAGGTTGAGACCGAGTCTGCGTCTCTCACATGGATAGGCAGACCATTCCATAAAAATGGAGCTCTATAGGAGAAAGCCCTGCCTCCAGCTGTTTGCTTAGAAATTCTAGGGACAGTAAGGAGGCCTGCGTCTTGTGACCGTAGCGTACGTGTAGGTATGTACGGCAGGACCAAACTGGAGAGATAGGTAGGAGCACGTCCACGTAGTACTTTGTAGGTTAGCAGTAAAACCTTGAAATCAGCCCTAGCTGATTTCCCCAACAGGAAGCCACTGTAGGGTAGGTAGAGGGAGTCTGGAAGGGCATCTAGGAATCTTTGGGTTGTCCGGTTGTGCGCGGCTTTTGATGATCCTTGGTTGGGTTCTGGTTGGGGTCTGAGAAGATTATTTGTTGCAATTGCAAACGTAATAAAATGGTGGTCCAGGATTATGAGGGAAAACATTAAGATCCACAACATTTATTCCACAAGACAAAACTAGGTCCAGAGTATGACTGTGGCAGTGAGTAGGTCCGGAGACTTGTTGGACAAAACCCACTGAGTCGATGATGGCTCCGAAAGCCTTTTGGAGTGGGTCTGCGGACTTTTCCATGTGAACTTTGAATTCACACATATTTTTTAAAATATTATCTGCCATGACAATGAGGTCCGATTAGTAATTCAAGGAACTCAGTGAGGAACGCTGTATATGGCCCAGGAGGCCTGTAAACAGTAGCTATAAAAAGTGATTGAGTAGGCTGCATAGATTTCATGACTAGAATCTCAAAAGACAAAAACGCAGTCTATTTTTTCCAGAAATTGAAATTTTGTGTCGTAAATGTTAGCAACACCTCCGCCTTTGCAGGATGCGCGGGGGATATGGTCACTAGTGTAACCAGGAGGAGAGGCCTCATTTAACACAGTAAGTTCATCAGGCTTGAGCCATGTTTCAGTCAGGCCAATCACATCAAGATTATGATCAGTGATTAGTTCATTGACTATAACTGCCTCGGAAGTGAGGGATCTAACATTAAGTAGCCCTATTTTGAGATGTGAGATATCACAATCTCTTTCAATAATGACAGGAATTGAAGGAGGTCTTTATTCCAGTGAGATTGCTAAGGCAAACACCGCCATGTTTAGTTTTGCCCAACCTAGGTCGAGGCACAGTCTCAATGGGGATAGCTGAGCTGACTACACTGACTGTGCTAGTGGCAGACTCCACTAAGCTGGCAGGCTGGCTAACAGCCTGCTGCCTGGCCTGCACCCTATCTCATTGTGGAGCTAGAGGAGTTAGAGCCCTGTCTATGTTGGTAGATAAGATAGAAGCACCCCTCCAGCTATAATGGAGTCCGTCACTCCTCAGCAGGCCAGGCTTAGTCCCAGAAAGAGGCTTTATACAGGGTATTACGGTACAGAGTCAATGTGTGGAGTGTGGAGTTTATATACAGGTGGTACCGGTACCGAGTCAGTGTGGAGTTTATATACAGGGGGTACTGGTACCGAGTCAGTGTGGAGGTTATATACAGGGGGCACCGGTACCGAGTCAGTGTGGAGGTTATATACAGGGTAGAGGTCGACCGATTAACCGGAATGGCCGATTAATTAGGGCCGATTTCAAGTTTTCATAACAATCGGAAATCTGTATTTTTGAACGCCGATTTAAAACGCCGATTTTTTACACCTTTATTTAACTTGGCACGTCATTTAAGAACACATTCCTATTTTCACTGACGGCCTAGGAACGGTGGGTTAACTGCCTTGTTCAGGGTCAGAACGATTTTTACCTTGTCAGCTCAGGGATTCAATCTTGCAACCTTACGGTTAACTAGTCCAACGCTCTAACCACCTGCCACACGAGGAGTCCGCCTGTTATGCGAATGCAGTAGAAGCCAAGGTAAGTTGCTAGCTAGCATTAAACTTATCTTATAAAAAACAATCAATCAATCAATCATAATCACTAGTTATAACTCCACATGGTTGATGATATGACTAGTTTATCTAGCGTGTCCTGCGTTGCATATAATCGATGCGGTGCGCATTTGTGAAAAAGGACTGTCGTTGCTCCAACATGTACCTAACCATAAACATCAATGCCTTTTTTAAAATCAATACACAGAAGTACACACTATGGTGTTGACTGTTGAGCTGTAATCAATGAACAGCATTCTCACATAGGTGTTCCTTTTGTCCAGGTGGGAAAGGGCAGTGTGGAGGAAGATTGAGATTGCGTCATCTGTGGATCTGTTGGGGTGGTATGTGAATTGGAATGGGTCTAGGGTGTCCGGGAGGATGTTGTTGATGTGAGCCATGACCAGCCTTTCAAAGCACTTCATGGCTACCGACGTGAGTGCCACGGCGCGATAATAATTTAGGCAGGTTACCTTCGCTTCCTTGGGTTCAGGGACTATGGTGGTCTGCTTGGAACATATTATTATTAGTATTACAGACTTGGTCAGGGAGAGGTAGAAAATGTCAGTTAACAGTTGGTCCGTGCATGCTTTGAGTACACTTCCTGGTAATCCATCTGGCCCAGCGGCTTTGTGAATGTTGACCTGTTTAAAGGTTTTGTTCACATCGGCTACCGAGAGCGTTATCACACAGTCATCCAGAACAGCTGGTGCTCTCGTGCATGCTTCGGTGTTGCTTGCCTTGAAGCGAGCATAAAAGGCATTTCGCTCATATGGTAGGATCGCGTCACTGGGCAGCTCGCGTCTGGGTTTCCCTTTGTAGTCTGTAATAGTTTTCAAGCCCTGCCACATCCGACGAGCTTCAGAGCCGGTGTAGTAGGATTCAATCTTAATCCTGTATTGACGCTTTGCTTGTTTGATGGTTCGTATGAGGGCATAGCGGGATTTCTTATAAGCGTCCGGATTAGTCTCCCGGTTCTTGAAAGCGGCAGCTCTAGCCTTTAGCTTGATGCGGATGTTGCCTGTAATCCATGGCTTCTGGTTGGGATATGTACGTACAGTCACTGTGGGGACGACATCATCAATGCACTTATTGACAAAGCCGATGACTGAGGTTGTGTATTCCTCAATGGATGAATCCCGGAACATATTCCAGTCTGTGCTAGCAAAACAGTCCTGTAGTTTAGCATCAGCATCATCTGACCACTTCCATATTGATCGAGTCACTGATTCTTCCTGCTTTAGTTTTGGCTTGTAAGCAGGAATCAGGAGGACATAATTATGTTCAGATTTGCCAAGTGAGGGAGAGCTTTTAGCTTTTTTAAATTTTTAGACAGAATAAATAAAATATGGAGAGAATAACTAGACAAATGTAATCCATAAGCCTGCTGATACATTAATTAATAATTTTAAAAAACATTTAAAGAAAATAGTTATTTGAACTTTGTTTATAATAATACATGTTCATTTAATTTGATCTCTAGAATCTAATTATCAATATATTAAAACGAGATAATTTATTGATATTTTAGTTCATTGTTCTTTTAATTTGATCTCTAGAATCTAATTATCAATATATTAAAACGAGATCATTTATTGATATTTTAGTTTATTGTTCTTTTAATTTGATCTCTAGAATCTAATTATCAATATAGTAAAACTAAACTATGATAGTTTATTGATATTTTCTACCGGCCATCAGCGGTACAAAAGTCTTGCTTAGTCTTTGAGATGGTGCACTATTAATGGGTGACTGCACTTCTTGATTCAGCCTTTTTTTCTTTTAGGTATCTGTGACTAACAGATGCATATATGTATTCTCAGTCATGTGGAAACCATAGATTAGGGCCCCATGTATTTATTTCAATTGACTGATTACCTTATAATCACTGTAACTCAGTAAAATCGTTGACATTGTTGCATATTTTTGTTCAGTGTATAATAATATATATATATATAATAATATATGATAATAATATATGCCATTTAGCATACGTTTTTATCCAAAGCAACTTGATCCCCACTGTCATCTCCAGACATACAGAAAGCCTTATCCCTACTGTCATCTCCAGACATACAGAAAGCCTTATCCCTCCCTAATGTCATCTCCAGACATACAGAAAGCCTTATCCCTCCCTACTGTCATCTCCAGACATACAGAAAGCCTTATCCCTCCCTACTGTCATCTCCAGACATACAGAAAGCCTTATCCCTACTGTCATCTCCAGACTAACAGAAAGCCTTATGCCTCCCTACTGTCATCTCCAGACATACAGAAAGCCTTATCCCCCCCTACTGTCATCTCCAGACATACAGAAAGCCTTATCCCTACTGTCATCTCCAGACATACAGAAAGCCTTATCCCTCCCTACTGTCATCTCCAGACATACAGGAAGCCTTATCCCCCCCTACTGTCATCTCCAGACATACAGAAAGCCTTATCCCTCCCTACTGTCATCTCCAGACATACAGAAAGCCTTATCCCCCCCTACTGTCATCTCCAGACATACAGAAAGCCTTATCCCTCCCTACTGTCATCTCCAGACATACAGAAAGCCTTATCCCTCCCTACTGTCATCTCCAGACATACAGAAAGCCTTATCCCTCCCTACTGCCATCTCCAGACATACAGAAAGCCTTATCCCTACTGTCATCTCCAGATATACAGAAAGCCTTATCCCTCCTGTCATCTCCAGACATACAGAAAGCCTTATCCCTCCTGTCATCTCCAGACATACAGAAAGCCTTATCCCCCCCTACTGTCATCTCCAGACATACAGAAAGCCTTATCCCCCCCTACTGTCATCTCCAGACATACAGAAAGCCTTATCCCTCCCTACTGTCATCTCCAGACATACAGAAAGCCTTATCCCTCCTGTCATCTCCAGACATACAGAAAGCCTTATCCCCCCCTACTGTCATCTCCAGACATACAGAAAGCCTTATCCCTCCCTACTGTCATCTCCAGACATACAGAAAGCCTTATCCCTACTGTCATCTCCAGATATAAGGAAAGCCTTATCCCTCCTGTCATCTCCAGACATACAGAAAGCCTTATCCCCCCCTCCTGTCATCTCCAGACATACAGAAAGCCTTATCCCTCCCTACTGTCATCTCCAGACATACAGAAAGCCTTATCCCTCCCTACTGTCATCTCCAGATATATAGAAAGCCTTATCCCTCCATACTGTCATCTCCAGACATACAGGAAGCCTTATCCCTACTGTCATCTCCAGACATACAGAAAGCCTTATCCCTCCCTACTGTCATCTCCAGACATACAGAAAGCCTTATCCCTCCCTACTGTCATCTCCAGACATACAGAAAGCCTTATCCCCTCCATACTGTCATCTCCAGACATACAGAAAGCCTTATCCCTCCCTACTGTCATCTCCAGACATACAGAAAGCCTTATCCCCTCCCTACTGTCATCTCCAGACATACAGAAAGCCTTATCCCTCCCTACTGTCATCTCCAGACATACAGAAAGCCTTATTCCCTCCATACTGTCATCTCCAGACATGCAGAAAGCCTTATCCCCCCCTACTGTCATCTCCAGACATACAAAAAGCCTTATCCCCCCCTACTGTCATCTCCAGACATACAGAAAGCCTTATCCCTCCATACTGTCATCTCCAGACATACAGAAAGCCTTATCCCTACTGTCATCTCCAGACATACAGAAAGCCTTATCCCTACCTACTGTCATCTCCAGACATACAGAAAGCCTTATCCCTACTGTCATCTCCAGACATACAGAAAGCCTTATCCCTACTGTCATCTCCAGACATACAGAAAGCCATGTCCCTCCTGTCATCTCCAGACATACAGAAAGCCTTATCCCTCCCTACTGTCATCTCCAGACATAAAGAAAGCCTTATCCCTCCCTACTGTCATCTCCAGACATACAGAAAGCCTTATCCCCTCCCTACTGTCATCTCCAGACATACAGAAAGCCTTATCCCCTCCCTACTGTCATCTCCAGACATACAGGAAGCCTTATCCCTCCCTACTGTCATCTCCAGACATACAGAAAGCCTTGTCCCTACTGTCATGTCCAGACATACAGAAAGCCTTATCCCTCCCTACTGTCATCTCCAGACATACAGAAAGCCTTATCCCTCCCTACTGTCATCTCCAGACATACAGAAAGCCTTATCCCTCCCTACTGTCATCTCCAGACATACAGGAAGCCTTATCCCTCCCTACTGTCATCTCCAGACATAGAGAAAGCCTTATCCCTCCCTACTGTCATCTCCAGACATATAGAAAGCCTTATCCCTCCCTACTGTCATCTCCAGACATACAGAAAGCCTTATCCCCTCCCTACTGTCATCTCCAGACATACAGGAAGCCTTATCCCTCCCTACTGTCATCTCCAGACATACAGAAAGCCTTATCCCTACTGTCATCTCCAGACATACAGAAAGCCTTATCCCTCCCTACTGTCATCTCCAGACATACAGAAAGCCTTATCCCCTCCCTACTGTCATCTCCAGACATACAGAAAGCCTTATCCCTCCCTACTGTCATCTCCAGACATACAGAAAGCCTTATCCCCTCCATACTGTCATCTCCAGACATACAGAAAGCCTTATCCCTCCCTACTGTCATCTCCAGACATACAGAAAGCCTTATCCCCTCCCTACTGTCATCTCCAGACATACAGAAAGCCTTATCCCTTCTGTCATGTCCAGACATACAGAAAGCCTTATCCCTCCCTACTGTCATCTCCAGACATACAGAAAGCCTTATCCCTCCCTACTGTCATCTCCAGATATATAGAAAGCCTTATCCCTCCATACTGTCATCTCCAGACATACAGGAAGCCTTATCCCTACTGTCATCTCCAGACATACAGAAAGCCTTATCCCTCCCTACTGTCATCTCCAGACATACAGAAAGCCTTATCCCTCCCTACTGTCATCTCCAGACATACAGAAAGCCTTATCCCCTCCATACTGTCATCTCCAGACATACAGAAAGCCTTATCCCTCCCTACTGTCATCTCCAGACATACAGAAAGCCTTCTCCCCTCCCTACTGTCATCTCCAGACATACAGAAAGCCTTATCCCTCCCTACTGTCATCTCCAGACATACAGAAAGCCTTATTCCCTCCATACTGTCATCTCCAGACATGCAGAAAAACTTATCCCCCCCTACTGTCATCTCCAGACATACAAAAAGCCTTATCCCCCCCTACTGTCATCTCCAGACATACAGAAAGCCTTATCCCTCCAATACTGTCATCTCCAGACATACAGAAAGCCTTATCCCTACTGTCATCTCCAGACATACAGAAAGCCTTATCCCTACCTACTGTCATCTCCAGACATACAGAAAGCCTTATCCCTACTGTCATCTCCAGACATACAGAAAGCCTTATCCCTACTGTCATCTCCAGACATACAGAAAGCCATGTCCCTCCTGTCATCTCCAGACATACAGAAAGCCTTATCCCTCCCTACTGTCATCTCCAGACATAAAGAAAGCCTTATCCCTCCCTACTGTCATCTCCAGACATACAGAAAGCCTTATCCCCTCCCTACTGTCATCTCCAGACATACAGAAAGCCTTATCCCCTCCCTACTGTCATCTCCAGACATACAGGAAGCCTTATCCCTCCCTACTGTCATCTCCAGACATACAGAAAGCCTTGTCCCTACTGTCATGTCCAGACATACAGAAAGCCTTATCCCTCCCTACTGTCATCTCCAGACATACAGAAAGCCTTATCCCTCCCTACTGTCATCTCCAGACATACAGAAAGCCTTATCCCTCCCTACTGTCATCTCCAGACATACAGGAAGCCTTATCCCTCCCTACTGTCATCTCCAGACATAGAGAAAGCCTTATCCCTCCCTACTGTCATCTCCAGACATATAGAAAGCCTTATCCCTCCCTACTGTCATCTCCAGACATACAGAAAGCCTTATCCCCTCCCTACTGTCATCTCCAGACATACAGGAAGCCTTATCCCTCCCTACTGTCATCTCCAGACATACAGAAAGCCTTATCCCTACTGTCATGTCCAGACATACAGAAAGCCTTATCCCTCCCTACTGTCATCTCCAGACATACAGAAAGCCTTATCCCCTCCCTACTGTCATCTCCAGACATACAGAAAGCCTTATCCCTCCCTACTGTCATCTCCAGACATACAGAAAGCCTTATCCCCTCCATACTGTCATCTCCAGACATACAGAAAGCCTTATCCCTCCCTACTGTCATCTCCAGACATACAGAAAGCCTTATCCCCTCCCTACTGTCATCTCCAGACATACAGAAAGCCTTATCCCTTCTGTCATGTCCAGACATACAGAAAGCCTTATCCCTCCCTACTGTCATCTCCAGACATACAGAAAGCCTTATCCCTCCCTACTGTCATCTCCAGACATACAGAAAGCCTTATCCCTCCCTACTGTCATCTCCAGACATACAGGAAGCCTTATCCCTCCCTACTGTCATCTCCAGACATACAGAAAGCCTTATCCCTCCCTACTGTCATCTCCAGACATACAGAAAGCCTTATCCCTCCCTACTGTCATCTCCAGACATACAGAAAGCCTTATGCCTCCCTACTGTCATCTCCAGACATACAAAAAGCCTTATCCCCTCCCTACTGTCATCTCCAGACATACAGGAAGCCTTATCCCTCCCTACTGTCATCTCCAGACATACAGAAAGCCTTATCCCTACTGTCATGTCCAGACATACAGAAAGCCTTATCCCTCCCTACTGTCATCTCCAGACATACAGAAAGCCTTATCCCCTCCATACTGTCATCTCCAGACATACAGAAAGCCTTATCCCTCCCTACTGTCATCTCCAGACATACAGAAAGCCTTATCCCCTCCCTACTGTCATCTCCAGACATACAGAAAGCCTTATCCCTCCCTACTGTCATCTCCAGACATACAGAAAGCCTTATCCCCTCCATACTGTCATCTCCAGACATGCAGAAAGCCTTATCCCCCCCTACTGTCATCTCCAGACATACAGAAAGCCTTATCCCCCCCTACTGTCATCTCCAGACATACAGAAAGCCTTATCCCTCCCTACTGTCATCTCCAGACATACAGAAAGCCTTATCCCTACTGTCATCTCCAGATATACAGAAAGCCTTATCCCTCCTGTCATCTCCAGACATACAGAAAGCCTTATCCCTCCTGTCATCTCCAGACATACAGAAAGCCTTATCCCCCCCTACTGTCATCTCCAGAAATACAGAAAGCCTTATCCCTCCCTACTGTCATCTCCAGACATACAGAAAGCCTTATCCCTCCTGTCATCTCCAGACATACAGAAAGCCTTATCCCCCCCTACTGTCATCTCCAGACATACAGAAAGCCTTATCCCCCCCTACTGTCATCTCCAGACATACAGAAAGCCTTATCCCTACTGTCATCTCCAGACATACAGAAAGCCTTATCCCTACCTACTGTCATCTCCAGACATACAGAAAACCTTATCCCTACTGTCATCTCCAGACATACAGAAAGCCTTATCCCTACTGTCATCTCCAGACATACAGAAAGCCTTATCCCTCCTGTCATCTCCAGACATACAGAAAGCCTTATCCCTCCCTACTGTCATCTCCAGACATACAGAAAGCCTTATCCCTACTGTCATCTCCAGACATACAGAAAGCTTTATCCCTCTCTACTGTCCTCTCCAGACATAAAGAAAGCCTTATCCCTCCCTACTGTCATCTCCAGACATACAGAAAGCCTTATCCCCTCCCTACTGTCATCTCCAGACATACAGAACGCCTTATCCCTCCCTACTGTCATCTCCAGACATACAGGAAGCCTTATCCCTCCCTACTGTCATCTCCAGACATACAGAAAGCCTTATCCCTTCTGTCATGTCCAGACATACAGAAAGCCTTATCCCTCCCTACTGTCATCTCCAGACATACAGAAAGCCTTATCCCTCCCTGCTGTCATCTCCAGACATACAGAAAGCCTTATCCCTCCCTACTGTCATCTCCAGACATACAGGAAGCCTTTTCCCTCCCTACTGTCATCTCCAGACATACAGAAAGCCTTATCCCTCCCTACTGTCATCTCCAGACATACAGAAAGCCTTATCCCTCCCTACTGTCATCTCCAGACATACAGAAAGCCTTATGCCTCCCTACTGTCATCTCCAGACATACAGAAAGCCTTATCCCCTCCCTACTGTCATCTCCAGACATACAGGAAGCCTTATCCCTCCCTACTGTCATCTCCAGACATACAGAAAGCCTTATCCCTACTGTCATGTCCAGACATACAGAAAGCCTTATCCCTCCCTACTGTCATCTCCAGACATACAGAAAGCCTTATCCCCTCCCTACTGTCATCTCCAGACATACAGAAAGCCTTATCCCTCCCTACTGTCATCTCCAGACATACAGAAAGCCTTATCCCTCCCTACTGTCATCTCCAGACATACAGAAAGCCTTATCCCCTCCATACTGTCATCTCCAGACATGCAGAAAGCCTTATCCCTCCCTACTGTCATCTCCAGACATACAGAAAGCCTTATCTCCCCCTACTGTCATCTCCAGACGTACAGAAAGCCTTATCCCTCCCTACTGTCATCTCCAGACGTACAGAAAGCCTTATCTCCCCATACTGTCATCTCCAGACATGCAGAAAGCCTTATCCCCCCCTACTGTCATCTCCAGACATACAGAAAGCCTTATCTCCCCTACTGTCATCTCCAGACATACAGAAAGCCTTATCCCTCCCTTCTGTCATCTCCAGACGTACAGAAAGCCTTATCCCACTGTCATCTCCAGACATACAGAAAGCCTTATCCCTCCCTACTGTCATTTCCAGACATACAGAAAGCCTTATCCCCCCCCACGGTCATCTCCAGACATACAGAAAGCCTTATCCCCCCCTACTGTCATCTCCAGACATACAGAAAGCCTTATCTCCCCTACTGTCATCTCCAGACATACATAAAGCCTTATCCCAACTGTCATCTCCAGACGTACAGAAAGCCTTATCCCTACTGTCATCTCCAGACATACAGAAAGCCTTATCCCTCCCTACTGTCATCTCCAGACATACAGAAAGCCTTATCCCTACTGTCATCTCCAGACATACAGAAAGCCTTATCCCTCCCCACTGTCATCTCCAGACATACAGAAAGCCTTATCCCTACTGTCATCTCCAGACATACAGAAAGCCTTATCCCTCCCTACTGTCATCTCCAGACATACAGAAAGCCTTATCCCCTCCCTACTGTCATCTCCAGACATACAGAAAGCCTTATCCCTCCCTACTGTCATCTCCAGACATACAGAAAGCCTTATCCCTCCCTACTGTCATCTCCAGACATACAGGAAGCCTTATCCCTCCCTACTGTCATCTCCAGACATACAGAAAGCCTTATCCCTCCCTACTGTCATCTCCAGACATACAGAAAGCCTTATCACTCCCTACTGTCATCTCCAGACATACAGAAAGCCTTATGCCTCCCTACTGTCATCTCCAGACATACAGAAAGCCTTATCCCCTCCCTTCTGTCATCTCCAGACATACAGGAAGCCTTATCCCTCCCTACTGTCATCTCCAGACATACAGAAAGCCTTATCCCTACTGTCATGTCCAGACATACAGAAAGCCTTATCCCTCCCTACTGTCATCTCCAGACATACAGAAAGCCTTATCCCCTCCCTACTGTCATCTCCAGACATACAGAAAGCCTTATCCCTCCCTACTGTCATCTCCAGACATACAGAAAGCCTTATCCCTCCCTACTGTCATCTCCAGACATACAGAAAGCCTTATCCCCTCCATACTGTCATCTCCAGACATGCAGAAAGCCTTATCCCTCCCTACTGTCATCTCCAGACATACAGAAAGCCTTATCTCCCCCTACTGTCATCTCCAGACGTACAGAAAGCCTTATCCCTCCCTACTGTCATCTCCAGACGTACAGAAAGCCTTATCTCCCCATACTGTCATCTCCAGACATGCAGAAAGCCTTATCCCCCCCTACTGTCATCTCCAGACATACAGAAAGCCTTATCTCCCCTACTGTCATCTCCAGACATACAGAAAGCCTTATCCCTCCCTTCTGTCATCTCCAGACGTACAGAAAGCCTTATCCCACTGTCATCTCCAGACATACAGAAAGCCTTATCCCTCCCTACTGTCATTTCCAGACATACAGAAAGCCTTATCCCCCCCCACGGTCATCTCCAGACATACAGAAAGCCTTATCCCCCCCTACTGTCATCTCCAGACATACAGAAAGCCTTATCTCCCCTACTGTCATCTCAAGACATACATAAAGCCTTATCCCAACTGTCATCTCCAGACGTACAGAAAGCCTTATCCCTACTGTCATCTCCAGACATACAGAAAGCCTTATCCCTCCCCACTGTCATCTCCAGACATACAGAAAGCCTTATCCCTACTGTCATCTCCAGACATACAGAAAGCCTTATCCCTACTGTCATGTCCAGACATACAGAAAGCCTTATCCCTCCCTACTGTCATCTCCAGACATACAGAAAGCCTTATCCCTACTGTCATCTCCAGACATACAGAAAGCCTTATCCCTCCCCACTGTCATCTCCAGACATACAGAAAGCCTTATCCCTACTGTCATCTCCAGACATACAGAAAGCCTTATCCCTACTGTCATGTCCAGACATACAGAAAGCCTTATCCCTCCCTACTGTCATCTCCAGACATACAGAAAGCCTTATCCCCTCCCTACTGTCATCTCCAGACATACAGAAAGCCTTATCCCTCCCTACTGTCATCTCCAGACATACAGAAAGCCTTATCCCTCCCTACTGTCATCTCCAGACATACAGGAAGCCTTATCCCTCCCTACTGTCATCTCCAGACATACAGAAAGCCTTATCCCTCCCTACTGTCATCTCCAGACATACAGAAAGCCTTATCACTCCCTACTGTCATCTCCAGACATACAGAAAGCCTTATGCCTCCCTACTGTCATCTCCAGACATACAGAAAGCCTTATCCCCTCCCTTCTGTCATCTCCAGACATACAGGAAGCCTTATCCCTCCCTACTGTCATCTCCAGACATACAGAAAGCCTTATCCCTACTGTCATGTCCAGACATACAGAAAGCCTTATCCCTCCCTACTGTCATCTCCAGACATACAGAAAGCCTTATCCCCTCCCTACTGTCATCTCCAGACATACAGAAAGCCTTATCCCTCCCTACTGTCATCTCCAGACATACAGAAAGCCTTATCCCTCCCTACTGTCATCTCCAGACATACAGAAAGCCTTATCCCCTCCATACTGTCATCTCCAGACATGCAGAAAGCCTTATCCCTCCCTACTGTCATCTCCAGACATACAGAAAGCCTTATCTCCCCCTACTGTCATCTCCAGACGTACAGAAAGCCTTATCCCTCCCTACTGTCATCTCCAGACGTACAGAAAGCCTTATCTCCCCATACTGTCATCTCCAGACATGCAGAAAGCCTTATCCCCCCCTACTGTCATCTCCAGACATACAGAAAGCCTTATCTCCCCTACTGTCATCTCCAGACATACAGAAAGCCTTATCCCTCCCTTCTGTCATCTCCAGACGTACAGAAAGCCTTATCCCACTGTCATCTCCAGACATACAGAAAGCCTTATCCCTCCCTACTGTCATTTCCAGACATACAGAAAGCCTTATCCCCCCCCACGGTCATCTCCAGACATACAGAAAGCCTTATCCCCCCCTACTGTCATCTCCAGACATACAGAAAGCCTTATCTCCCCTACTGTCATCTCAAGACATACATAAAGCCTTATCCCAACTGTCATCTCCAGACGTACAGAAAGCCTTATCCCTACTGTCATCTCCAGACATACAGAAAGCCTTATCCCTCCCCACTGTCATCTCCAGACATACAGAAAGCCTTATCCCTACTGTCATCTCCAGACATACAGAAAGCCTTATCCCTACTGTCATGTCCAGACATACAGAAAGCCTTATCCCTCCCTACTGTCATCTCCAGACATACAGAAAGCCTTATCCCTACTGTCATCTCCAGACATACAGAAAGCCTTATCCCTCCCCACTGTCATCTCCAGACATACAGAAAGCCTTATCCCTACTGTCATCTCCAGACATACAGAAAGCCTTATCCCTACTGTCATGTCCAGACATACAGAAAGCCTTATCCCTCCCTACTGTCATCTCCAGACATACAGAAAGCCTTATCCCCTCCCTACTGTCATCTCCAGACATACAGAAAGCCTTATCCCTCCCTACTGTCATCTCCAGACATACAGAAAGCCTTATCCCCTCCATACTGTCATCTCCAGACATACAGAAAGCCTTATCCCTCCCTACTGTCATCTCCAGACATACAGAAAGCCTTATCCCCTCCCTACTGTCATCTCCAGACATACAGAAAGCCTTATCCCTCCCTACTGTCATCTCCAGACATACAGAAAGCCTTATCCCCTCCATACTGTCATCTCCAGACATGCAGAAAGCCTTATCCCCCCCCTACTGTCATCTCCAGACATACAGAAAGCCTTATCCCCCCCTACTGTCATCTCCAGACATACAGAAAGCCTTATCCCTCCCTACTGTCATCTCCAGACATACAGAAAGCCTTATCCCTACTGTCATCTCCAGATATACAGAAAGCCTTATCCCTCCTGTCATCTCCAGACATACAGAAAGCCTTATCCCTCCTGTCATCTCCAGACATACAGAAAGCCTTATCCCCCCCTACAGTCATCTCCAGACATACAGAAAGCTTTATCCCTCCCTACTGTCATCTCCAGACATACAGAAAGCCTTATCCCTCCTGTCATCTCCAGACTTACAGAAAGCCTTATGCCTCCCTACTGTCCTCTCCAGACATACAGAACGCCTTATCCCCCCCTACTGTCATCTCCAGACATACAGAAAGCCTTATCCCCTCCCTACTGTCATCTCTAGACATACCGAAAGCCTTATCCCTACTGTCATCTCCAGACATACAGAAAGCTTTATCCCTCTCTACTGTCCTCTCCAGACATAAAGAAAGCCTTATCCCTCCCTACTGTCATCTCCAGACATACAGAAAGCCTTATCCCCTCCCTACTGTAATCTCCAGACATACAGAAAGCCTTATCCCCTCCCTACTGTCATCTCCAGACATACAGGAAGCCTTATCCCTCCCTACTGTCATCTCCAGACATACAGAAAGCCTTATCCCTTCTGTCATGTCCAGACATACAGAAAGCCTTATCCCTCCCTACTGTCATCTCCAGACATACAGAAAGCCTTATCCGTCCCTACTGTCATCTCCAGACATACAGAAAGCCTTATCCCTCCCTACTGTCATCTCCAGACATACAGGAAGCCTTATCCCTCCCTACTGTCATCTCCAGACATACATAAAAGCCTTATCCCTCCCTACTGTCATCTCCAGACATACAGAAAGCCTTATCCCTCCCTACTGTCATCTCCAGACATACAGAAAGCCTTATGCCTCCCTACTGTCATCTCCAGACATACAGAAAGCCTTATCCCCTCCCTACTGTCATCTCCAGACATACAGGAAGCCTTATCCCTCCCTACTGTCATCTCCAGACATACAGAAAGCCTTATCCCTACTGTCATGTCCAGACATACAGAAAGCCTTATCCCTCCCTACTGTCATCTCCAGACATACAGAAAGCCTTATCCCCTCCCTACTGTCATCTCCAGACATACAGAAAGCCTTATCCCTCCCTACTGTCATCTCCAGACATACAGAAATCCTTATCTACCCATACTGTCATCTCCAGACATGCAGAAAGCCTTATCACTCCCTACTGTCATCTCCAGACATGCAGAAAGCCTTATCCCTCCCTACTGTCATCTCCAGACATACAGAAAGCCTTATCCCTCCCTACTGTCATCTGCAGACATGCAGAAAGCCTTATCCCTCCCTACTGTCATCTCCAGACATGCAGAAAGCCTTATCTCCCCATACTGTCATCTCCAGACATGCAGAAAGCCTTATCTCCCCATACTGTCATCTCCAGACATACAGAAAGCCTTATCCCTACTGTCATCTCCAGACATACAGAAAGCCTTATCCCTCCCTACTGTCATCTCCAGACATACAGAAAGCCTTATCCCTCCCTACTGTCATCTCCAGACGTACAGAAAGCCTTATCCCTACTGTCATCTCCAGACATACAGAAAGCCTTATCCCTACTGTCATCTCCAGACATACAGAAAGCCTTATCCCTCCCTACTGTCATCTCCAGACATACAGAAAGCCTTATCCCTACTGTCATCTCCAGACATACAGAAAGCCTTATCCCTCCCTACTGTCATCTCCAGACATATAGAAAGCCTTATCCCCTCCCTACTGTCATCTCCAGACATACAGAAAGCCTTATCCCCTCCATACTGTCATCTCCAGACATACAGAAATCCTTATCTCCCCATACTGTCATCTCCAGACATGCAGAAAGCCTTATCACTCCCTACTGTCATCTCCAGACATGCAGAAAGCCTTATCCCTCCCTACTGTCATCTCCAGACATACAGAAAGCCTTATCCCTCCCTACTGTCATCTCCAGACATACAGAAAGCCTTATCCCTCCCTACTGTCATCTCCAGACATACAGAAAGCCTTATCCCCTCCCTACTGTCATCTCCAGACATACAGAAAGCCTTATCCCTTCCTACTGTCATCTCCAGACATACAGAAAGCCTTATCCCCTCCATACTGTCATCTCCAGACATACAGAAATCCTTATCTCCCCATACTGTCATCTCCAGACATGCAGAAAGCCTTATCACTCCCTACTGTCATCTCCAGACATGCAGAAAGCCTTATCCCTCCCTACTGTCATCTCCCGACATACAGAAAGCCTTATCCCTCCCTACTGTCATCTCCAGACATGCAGAAAGCCTTATCCCTCCCTACTGTCATCTCCAGATATACAGAAAGCCTTATCTCCCCATACTGTCATCTCCAGACATGCAGAAAGCCTTATCCCTCCCTACTGTCATCTCCAGATATACAGAAAGCCTTATCTCCCCATACTGTCATCTCCAGACATACAGAAATCCTTATCTCCCCATACTGTCATCTCCAGACATGCAGAAAGCCTTATCACTCCCTACTGTCATCTCCAGACATGCAGAAAGCCTTATCCCTCCCTACTGTCATCTCCCGACATACAGAAAGCCTTATCCCTCCCTACTGTCATCTCCAGACATGCAGAAAGCCTTATCCCTCCCTACTGTCATCTCCAGATATACAGAAAGCCTTATCTCCCCATACTGTCATCTCCAGACATGCAGAAAGCCTTATCCCTCCCTACTGTCATCTCCAGATATACAGAAAGCCTTATCTCCCCATACTGTCATCTCCAGACATGCAGAAAGCCTTATCCCTCCCTACTGTCATCTCCAGACATACAGAAAGCCTTATCTCCCCATACTGTCATCTCCAGACATGCAGAAAGCCTTATCCCCCCCTCCTGTCATCTCCAGACATGCAGAAATCCTTATCCCTCCCTACTGTCATCTCCAGACATGCAGAAAGCCTTATCACTCCCTACTATCATCTCCAGACATACAGAAAGCCTTATCCCTCCCTACTGTCATCTCCAGACATACAGGAAGCCTTATCCCTCCCTACTGTCATCTCCAGACATACATAAAAGCCTTATCCCTCCCTACTGTCATCTCCAGACATACAGAAAGCCTTATCCCTCCCTACTGTCATCTCCAGACATACAGAAAGCCTTATGCCTCCCTACTGTCATCTCCAGACATACAGAAAGCCTTATCCCCTCCCTACTGTCATCTCCAGACATACAGGAAGCCTTATCCCTCCCTACTGTCATCTCCAGACATACAGAAAGCCTTATCCCTACTGTCATGTCCAGACATACAGAAAGCCTTATCCCTCCCTACTGTCATCTCCAGACATACAGAAAGCCTTATCCCCTCCCTACTGTCATCTCCAGACATACAGAAAGCCTTATCCCTCCCTACTGTCATCTCCAGACATACAGAAATCCTTATCTACCCATACTGTCATCTCCAGACATGCAGAAAGCCTTATCACTCCCTACTGTCATCTCCAGACATGCAGAAAGCCTTATCCCTCCCTACTGTCATCTCCAGACATACAGAAAGCCTTATCCCTCCCTACTGTCATCTGCAGACATGCAGAAAGCCTTATCCCTCCCTACTGTCATCTCCAGACATGCAGAAAGCCTTATCTCCCCATACTGTCATCTCCAGACATGCAGAAAGCCTTATCTCCCCATACTGTCATCTCCAGACATACAGAAAGCCTTATCCCTACTGTCATCTCCAGACATACAGAAAGCCTTATCCCTCCCTACTGTCATCTCCAGACATACAGAAAGCCTTATCCCTCCCTACTGTCATCTCCAGACGTACAGAAAGCCTTATCCCTACTGTCATCTCCAGACATACAGAAAGCCTTATCCCTACTGTCATCTCCAGACATACAGAAAGCCTTATCCCTCCCTACTGTCATCTCCAGACATACAGAAAGCCTTATCCCTACTGTCATCTCCAGACATACAGAAAGCCTTATCCCTCCCTACTGTCATCTCCAGACATACAGAAAGCCTTATCCCCTCCCTACTGTCATCTCCAGACATACAGAAAGCCTTATCCCCTCCATACTGTCATCTCCAGACATACAGAAATCCTTATCTCCCCATACTGTCATCTCCAGACATGCAGAAAGCCTTATCACTCCCTACTGTCATCTCCAGACATGCAGAAAGCCTTATCCCTCCCTACTGTCATCTCCAGACATACAGAAAGCCTTATCCCTCCCTACTGTCATCTCCAGACATACAGAAAGCCTTATCCCTCCCTACTGTCATCTCCAGACATACAGAAAGCCTTATCCCCTCCCTACTGTCATCTCCAGACATACAGAAAGCCTTATCCCTTCCTACTGTCATCTCCAGACATACAGAAAGCCTTATCCCCTCCATACTGTCATCTCCAGACATACAGAAATCCTTATCTCCCCATACTGTCATCTCCAGACATGCAGAAAGCCTTATCACTCCCTACTGTCATCTCCAGACATGCAGAAAGCCTTATCCCTCCCTACTGTCATCTCCCGACATACAGAAAGCCTTATCCCTCCCTACTGTCATCTCCAGACATGCAGAAAGCCTTATCCCTCCCTACTGTCATCTCCAGATATACAGAAAGCCTTATCTCCCCATACTGTCATCTCCAGACATGCAGAAAGCCTTATCCCTCCCTACTGTCATCTCCAGATATACAGAAAGCCTTATCTCCCCATACTGTCATCTCCAGACATACAGAAATCCTTATCTCCCCATACTGTCATCTCCAGACATGCAGAAAGCCTTATCACTCCCTACTGTCATCTCCAGACATGCAGAAAGCCTTATCCCTCCCTACTGTCATCTCCCGACATACAGAAAGCCTTATCCCTCCCTACTGTCATCTCCAGACATGCAGAAAGCCTTATCCCTCCCTACTGTCATCTCCAGATATACAGAAAGCCTTATCTCCCCATACTGTCATCTCCAGACATGCAGAAAGCCTTATCCCTCCCTACTGTCATCTCCAGATATACAGAAAGCCTTATCTCCCCATACTGTCATCTCCAGACATGCAGAAAGCCTTATCCCTCCCTACTGTCATCTCCAGACATACAGAAAGCCTTATCTCCCCATACTGTCATCTCCAGACATGCAGAAAGCCTTATCCCCCCCTCCTGTCATCTCCAGACATGCAGAAATCCTTATCCCTCCCTACTGTCATCTCCAGACATGCAGAAAGCCTTATCACTCCCTACTGTCATCTCCAGACATGCAGAAAGCCTTATCCCTCCCTACTGTCATCTCCAGACATACAGAAAGCCTTATCCCTCCCTACTGTCATCTCCAGACATGCAGAAAGCCTTATCACTCCCTACTGTCATCTCCAGATATACAGAAAGCCTTATCCCTCCCTACTGTCATCTCCAGACATGCAGAAAGCCTTATCCCTCCCTACTGTCATCTCCAGACATACAGAAAGCCTTATCCCTACTATCATCTCCAGACATACAGAAAGCCTTATCCCTCCCTACTATCATCTCCAGACATACAGAAATCCTTATCTCCCCATACTGTCATCTCCAGACATGCAGAAAGCCTTATCCCTACTGTCATCTCCAGACATGCAGAAAGCCTTATCACTCCCTACTGTCATCTCCAGACATGCAGAAAGCCTTATCACTCCCTACTGTCATCTCCAGACATGCAGAAAGCCTTATCCCTCCCTACTGTCATCTCCAGACATACAGAAAGCCTTATCCCCCCCTACTGTCATCTCCAGACATACAGAAAGCCTTATCTCCCCTACTGTCATCTCCAGACATACAGAAAGCCTTATCCCTCCCTACTGTCATCTCCAGACATGCAGAAAGCCTTATCCCTCCCTACTGTCATCTCCAGACATACAGAAAGCCTTATCCCTCCCCACTGTCATCTCCAGACATGCAGAAAGCCTTATCCCTCCCTACTATCATCTCCAGACATACAGAAAGCCTTATCCCTACTGTCATCTCCAGACATACAGAAAGCCTTATCCCCTCCCTACTGTCATCTCCAGACGTACAGAAAGCCTTATCCGTCCCTACTATCATCTCCAGACATACAGAAAGCCTTATCCCTACTGTCATCTCCAGACATACAGAAAGCCTTATCCCCTCCCTACTGTCATCTCCAGACATACAGAAAGCCTTATCCCTACTGTCATCTCCAGACGTACAGAAAGCCTTATCCCTCCCTACTGTCATCTCCAGACATACAGAAAGCCTTATCCCTACTGTCATCTCCAGACATACAGAAAGCCTTATCCCCTCCATACTGTCATCTCCAGACATACAGAAATCCTTATCTCCCCATACTGTCATCTCCAGACATGCAGAAAGCCTTATCACTCCCTACTGTCATCTCCAGACATGCAGAAAGCCTTATCCCTCCCTACTGTCATCTCCAGACATACAGAAAGCCTTATCCCTCCCTACTGTCATCTCCAGACATACAGAAAGCCTTATCCCTCCCTACTGTCATCTCCAGACATACAGAAAGCCTTATCCCCTCCCTACTGTCATCTCCAGACATACAGAAAGCCTTATCCCTCCCTACTGTCATCTCCAGACATACAGAAAGCCTTATCCCCTCCATACTGTCATCTCCAGACATACAGAAATCCTTATCTCCCCATACTGTCATCTCCAGACATGCAGAAAGCCTTATCACTCCCTACTGTCATCTCCAGACATGCAGAAAGCCTTATCCCTCCCTACTGTCATCTCCAGACATACAGAAAGCCTTATCCCTCCCTACTGTCATCTCCAGACATGCAGAAAGCCTTATCCCTCCCTACTGTCATCTCCAGATATACAGAAAGCCTTATCTCCCCATACTGTCATCTCCAGACATGCAGAAAGCCTTATCCCTCCCTACTGTCATCTCCAGATATACAGAAAGCCTTATCTCCCCATACTGTCATCTCCAGACATGCAGAAAGCCTTATCCCTCCCTACTGTCATCTCCAGACATACAGAAAGCCTTATCTCCCCATACTGTCATCTCCAGACATGCAGAAAGCCTTATCCCCCCCTCCTGTCATCTCCAGACATGCAGAAATCCTTATCCCTCCCTACTGTCATCTCCAGACATGCAGAAAGCCTTATCACTCCCTACTGTCATCTCCAGACATGCAGAAAGCCTTATCCCTCCCTACTGTCATCTCCAGACATACAGAAAGCCTTATCCCTCCCCACTGTCATCTCCAGACATGCAGAAAGCCTTATCCCTCCCTACTATCATCTCCAGACATACAGAAAGCCTTATCCCTACTGTCATCTCCAGACATACAGAAAGCCTTATCCCCTCCCTACTGTCATCTCCAGACGTACAGAAAGCCTAATCCCTCCCTACTATCATCTCCAGACATACAGAAAGCCTTATCCCTACTGTCATCTCCAGACATACAGAAAGCCTTATCCCCTCCCTACTGTCATCTCCAGACATACAGAAAGCCTTATCCCTACTGTCATCTCCAGACGTACAGAAAGCCTTATCCCTCCCTACTGTCATCTCCAGACATACAGAAAGCCTTATCCCTACTGTCATCTCCAGACATACAGAAAGCCTTATCCCCTCCATACTGTCATCTCCAGACATACAGAAATCCTTATCTCCCCATACTGTCATCTCCAGACATGCAGAAAGCCTTATCACTCCCTAATGTCATCTCCAGACATGCAGAAAGCCTTATCCCTCCCTACTGTCATCTCCAGACATACAGAAAGCCTTATCCCTCCCTACTGTCATCTCCAGACATACAGAAAGCCTTATCCCTCCCTACTGTCATCTCCAGACATACAGAAAGCCTTATCCCCTCCCTACTGTCATCTCCAGACATACAGAAAGCCTTATCCCTCCCTACTGTCATCTCCAGACATACAGAAAGCCTTATCCCCTCCATACTGTCATCTCCAGACATACAGAAATCCTTATCTCCCCATACTGTCATCTCCAGACATGCAGAAAGCCTTATCACTCCCTACTGTCATCTCCAGACATGCAGAAAGCCTTATCCCTCCCTACTGTCATCTCCAGACATACAGAAAGCCTTATCCCTCCCTACTGTCATCTCCAGACATGCAGAAAGCCTTATCCCTCCCTACTGTCATCTCCAGATATACAGAAAGCCTTATCTCCCCATACTGTCATCTCCAGACATGCAGAAAGCCTTATCCCTACCTACTGTCATCTCCAGATATACAGAAAGCCTTATCTCCCCATACTGTCATCTCCAGACATGCAGAAAGCCTTATCCCTCCCTACTGTCATCTCCAGACATACAGAAAGCCTTATCTCCCCATACTGTCATCTCCAGACATGCAGAAAGCCTTATCCCCCCCTCCTGTCATCTCCAGACATGCAGAAATCCTTATCCCTCCCTACTGTCATCTCCAGACATGCAGAAAGCCTTATCACTCCCTACTGTCATCTCCAGACATGCAGAAAGCCTTATCCCTCCCTACTGTCATCTCCAGACATACAGAAAGCCTTATCCCTCCCTACTGTCATCTCCAGACATGCAGAAAGCCTTATCCCTCCCTACTGTCATCTCCAGACATACAGAAAGCCTTATCCCTACTGTCATCTCCAGACATACAGAAAGCCTTATCCCTCCCTACTATCATCTCCAGACATACAGAAATCCTTATCTCCCCATACTGTCATCTCCAGACATGCAGAAAGCCTTATCCCTACTGTCATCTCCAGACATGCAGAAAGCCTTATCACTCCCTACTGTCATCTCCAGACATGCAGAAAGCCTTATCACTCCCTACTGTCATCTCCAGACATGCAGAAAGCCTTATCCCTCCCTACTGTCATCTCCAGACATACAGAAAGCCTTATCCCCCCCTACTGTCATCTCCAGACATACAGAAAGCCTTATCTCCCCTACTGTCATCTCCAGACATACAGAAAGCCTTATCCCTCCCTACTGTCATCTCCAGACATGCAGAAAGCCTTATCCCTCCCTACTGTCATCTCCAGACATACAGAAAGCCTTATCCCTCCCTACTGTCATCTCCAGACATGCAGAAAGCCTTATCCCTCCCTACTATCATCTCCAGACATACAGAAAGCCTTATCCCTACTGTCATCTCCAGACATACAGAAAGCCTTATCCCCTCCCTACTGTCATCTCCAGACGTACAGAAAGCCTTATCCGTCCCTACTATCATCTCCAGACATACAGAAAGCCTTATCCCTACTGTCATCTCCAGACATACAGAAAGCCTTATCCCCTCCCTACTGTCATCTCCAGACGTACAGAAAGCCTTATCCCTCCCTACTGTCATCTCCAGACATACAGAAAGCCTTATCCCTACTGTCATCTCCAGACATACAGAAAGCCTTATCCCTCCCTACTGTCATCTCCAGACGTACAGAAATCCTTATCTCCCCATACTGTCATCTCCAGACATACAGAAAGCCTTATCCCTCCATGCTGTCATCTCCAGACATACAGGAAGCCTTATCCCTACTGTCATCTCCAGACATGCAGAAAGCCTTATCCCTCCCTACTGTCATCTCCAGACATACAGAAAGCCTTATCCCCCCCTACTGTCATCTCCAGACATACAGAAAGCCTTATCTCCCCTACTGTCATCTCCAGACATACAGAAAGCCTTATCCCTCCCTTCTGTCATCTCCAGACGTACAGAAAGCCTTATCCCACTGTCATCTCCAGACATACAGAAAGCCTTATCCCTCCCTACTGTCATTTCCAGACATACAGAAAGCCTTATCCCCCCCCCCCACTGTCATCTCCAGACATACAGAAAGCCTTATCCCCCCCTACTGTCATCTCCAGACATACAGAAAGCCTTATCTCCCCTACTGTCATCTCCAGACATACATAAAGCCTTATCCCTACTGTCATCTCCAGAAGTACAGAAAGCCTTGTCCCTACTGTCATCTCCAGACATACAGAAAGCCTTATCCCTCCCTACTGTCATATCCAGACATACAGAAAGCCTTATCCCTACTGTCATCTCCAGACATCCAGAAAGCCTTATCCCTCCCCACTGTCATCTCCAGACATACAGAAAGCCTTATCCCTCCCCACTGTCATCTCCAGACATACAGAAAGCCTTATCCTACTGTCACCTCCAGACATACAGAAAGCCTTATCCCTACTGTCATCTCCAGACATACAGAAAGCCTTATCCCTCCCCACTGTCATCTCCAGACATACAGAAAGCCTTATCCCTCCCCACTGTCATCTCCAGACATACAGAAAGCCGTATCCCTACCTACTGTCATCTCCAGACATACAGAAAGCCTTATCCCTACTGTCATCTCCAGACATACAGAACGCCTTATCCCTCCCTACTGTCATATCCAGATATACAGAAAGCCTTACCCCTCTCTACTGTCCTCTCCAGACATACAGAAAGCCTTATCCCTCCCTACTGTCCTCTCCAGACATACAGAAAGCCTTATCCCTCCCTACTGTCATCTCCAGACATACAGAAAGCCTTATCCCTCCCTACTGTCATCTCCAGATATACAGAAATCCTTATCCCTCCCTATGTGTCCTGACCATGCCCTCGTGTCCTGACCCCTGCCCTCGTGTCCTGACCCTGCCCTCGTGCCCTGACCCTGCCCTCGTGCCCTGACCCTGCCCTCGTGCCCTGACCCTTCCCTCGTGCCCTGACCCTGCCGTCCTGCCCTGACCCTGCCCTCGTGCCCTGACCCTGCCCTCGTGCCCTGACCCTTCCCTCGTGCCCTGACCCTGCCCTCCTGCCCTGACCCTGCCCTCGTGTCACTAAACGGGGAAGATTCTAGGAACCCAGATATTCCTTTTTGAACTATCACTGCAGAAAAAATGTGTATATCCTTTCGAGGATTATGGTTGGTTTAGCCCATGGTCTGAGAGACTCTATCAGTAAGATATAGAAAAGCAAAGTTTCATGTCCTGGCTGGAGAAATTGTGGCTGAGCCTCTAAATATTACCACAAAACCACATAAAATCCATTAGCATTACTCCATTAATGGAATCATAACAGGCAAATAAAAGCCACTACTCTTCCTCTATCCATTACTCCATTAATGGGCTCACCACTATCCAGTTGTCAGATCTCTCTTCCTGGAAACATTGATCTAATCCTGCATCGTTAAAGTGTTGGATTATGATGGCGCCCTGTGGAGACGCCCTGTGGAGACGCCCTGTGGAGACGCCCTGTGGAGACGCCATGTGGAGACGCCATATGGAGACGCCCTGTGGAGACGCCCTGTGGAGACGCCCTGTGGAGACGCCCTGCGGAGACGCCATATGGAGACGCCCTGTGGAGACGCCCTGCGGAGACGCCATGCGGAGACGCCCTGCGGAGACGCCCTGCGGAGACGCCCTGCGGAGACGCCCTGCGGAGACGCCCTGCGGAGACGCCCTGCGGAGACGCCATGCGGAGACGCCCTGCGGAGACGCCCTGCGGAGACGCCCTGCGGAGACGCCCTGCGGAGACGCCCTGCGGAGACGCCCTGTGGAGACGCCCTGTGGAGACGCCATGTGGAGACGCCATGTGGAGACGCCATGTGGAGACACCATATGGAGACGCCCTGTGGAGATGCCATGTGGAGACAGCCTGTGGAGACGCCATGTGGAGACGCCCTGTGGAGACACCCTGTGGAGACGCCGTATGGAGACGCCCTGTGGAGACGCCATGTGGAGACAGCCTGTGGAAACGCCATATGGAGACAGCCTGTGGAGACGCCCTGTGGAGACGCCATGTGGAGACGCCATGTGGAGACGCCATATGGAGACACCCTGTGAGACGCCCTGTGGAGACGCCATGTGGAGACGCCCTGTGGAGACGCCATATGGAGACAGCCTGTGGAGACAGCCTGTGGAGACGCCCTGTGGAGACGCCATGTGGAGACACCCTGTGGAGACGCCATGTAGAGACGCCATGTGGAGACACCCTGTGGAGACGCCATGTGGAGACGCCATGTGGAGACACCCTGTGAGAGACAGCCTGTGAGAGACCGGTGATGTGGTAGAGAAAAGCAGACCAATATGCTCTGGCAAGCTAAAGCTGGCTGGTGTCCGAGCTAAAGGTGAAGACCACTAGCCGTGGCTAAAAACAACTGATAGCTAGTAGCTAGTAGCTAGTTAGCTGGCTAGCTTCTGATGGAGGTTCCAGTCATAAAGTATAATAATAGCAGATCCGTACTACATTGGGTGAGGCGGGTTGCAGGAGAGTATATTCAGTTCCTAGATGGAAAGTGAGATTCAAATATAGAAACAGACTATTTACACAGAACAAGACAAACACACGTCCGACTGCTACGCCATCTTGGAATCAATTACTTACCAGGCCATGCAAGAATCATCTCATTGGCCACTGACCAGGCCATGCAAGAATCATCTCATTGGCCACTAATCAGGCCATGCAAGAATCATCTCATTGGCCACTAATCAGGCCATGCAAGAATCATCTCATTGGCCACTTACCAGGCCATGCAAGAATCATCTCATTGGCCACTGACCAGGCCATGCAAGAATCATCTCATTGGCCACTTACCAGGCCATGCAAGAATCATCTCATTGGCCACTGACCAGGCCATGCAAGAATCATCTCATTGGCCACTGACCAGGCCATGTAAGAATCATCTCATTGGCCACTGACCAGGCCATGCAAGAATCATCTCATTGGCCACTGACCAGGCCATGCAAGAATCATCTCATTGGCCACTTACCATGCCATGTAAGAATCATCTCATTGGCCACTTACCATGCCATGTAAGAATCATCTCATTGGCCACTTACCAGGCCATGCAAGAATAATCTCATTGGCCACTTACCAGGCCATGCAAGAATCATCTCAGAGGGCAGGGTCAGGACACGAGGGCATGGGTCAGGGCACGAGGGCATGGGTCATGACACGAGGGCAGGGTCAGGACACGAGGGCAGGGGTCAGGGCACGAGGGCAGGGTCATGACACGAGGGCAGGGTCAGGGCAGGAGGGCAGGGTCATGACACAAGGGCATGGGTCAGGGCATGGGTCAGGGCACGAGGGCATGGGTCATGACACGAGGGCAGGGTCAGGGCAGGAGGGCAGGGTCAGGACACGAGGGCAGGGTCATGACACGAGGGCAGGGTCAGGGCAGGAGGGCAGGGTCATGACACAAGGGCATGGGTCAGGGCATGGGTCAGGGCACGAGGGCATGGGTCAGGGCACGAGGGCATGGGTCAGGACACGAGGGCAGGGTCAGGACACGAGGGCAGGGGTCAGGACACGAGGGCAGGGGTCAGGGCACGAGGGCAGGGGTCAGGACACGAGGGCAGGGTCAGGACACGAGGGCAGGGTCAGGGCACGAGGGCAGGGTCATGACACGAGGGCAGGGTCAGGACACGAGGGCAGGGGTCAGGACACAAGGCATGACACCCTGCAGTCATGCAAGAATATAGAGAAAGTGTATTTATGGATACTCTGACCCTATGGGCCCTGGTCCAAAGTAGAGCACTATAAAGGGAATAGGTGCCATTTGGGATTTTATGTACAGGATTATGGTCTTGTTCTTATTGAGAATATGATGGCAAGTATGATATCTTCTAATGTATGGTCAGAGGAAGGTGTTTGGTTGAGGGACTAACTGGTCATCAGATGGTGTTTGGTTGAGTAACTTTCTCTGCTCGTCAGATAAAGGTGAAGATAGTTTTGATCCTCTCATTCTCATTCTTTCTCTCTCTCTCTCTCTCTCTCTCTCGCTCTCTCTCTCTCTCTCTCTTTCTCTTTCTCTTTCTCTTTCTCTCTCTCTTTCTCTCTCTCTTTCTCTCTCTCCTTGTTTCGGACAGAGCTATGTGCTCCTATCTCTCGTTTCATTTTATCTCCCTCTCTCTCTACCTCTCCACACCCACACACAGGCAACACTTTGGGTTTATGTAAGCCTTTTTGCGCTAAAATAGGCTGTGTATTTCTGTAAGCCATTTTGGGGACTCCAAAAATTCATATTGAGGTAGATGTAATGTAGCAGAGAGAAACTAACAATGTTACCTACTTTAAAGCGTGTTGTATTGTAACAGACTACTAATAGCTGCTGTGAAAGGATTTTAAGCAGAATAGACAGGACGAGCTAAAAGCTTAGAGACTGGGCGTAAGTGACATGCCCCCCTTAGAGACTAGACATCAGTCATGATAAACTGTATCACAGGCAGGCCGAGAAAGCGACCAAATTACCGAAACAAAGATGAACCTTCTCTCCGTCCAAAAGATCCTGCAAGGAGCATAGGACCATGGAAAACAGAGAGTAGGAAGGAACAATCACACCGCTTCTCCACAACAAAACAACTGTAAACAGAGTGTAGGGAGGAACAATCACACCACTTCTCCACAACAAAACAACTGTAAACAGAGTGTAGGGAGGAACAATCACACCGCTTCTCCACAACAAAACAACTGTAAACAGAGTGTAGGGAGGAACAATCACACCGCTTCTCCACAACAAAACAACTGTAAACAGAGTGTAGGGAGGAACAATCACACCACTTCTCCACAACAAAGCAACTGTAAACAGAGTGTAGGGAGGAACAATCACACCACTTCTCCACAACAAAACAACTGTAAACAGAGTGTAGGGAGGAACAATCACACCACTTCTCCACAACAAAACAACTGTAAACAGAGTGTAGGGAGGAACAATCACACCACTTCTCCACAACAAAACAACTGTAAACAGAGTGTAGGGAGGAACAATCACACCACTTCTCCACAACAAAACAACTGTAAATAGAGTGTAGGGAGGAACAATCACACCACTTCTCCACAACAAAACAACTGTAAACAGAGTGTAGGGAGGAACAATCACACCACTTCTCCGCAACAAAACAACTGTAAACAGAGTGTAGGGAGGAACAATCACACCACTTCTCCGCAACAAAACAACTGTAAACAGAGTGTAGGGAGGAACAATCACACCACTTCTCCGCAACAAAACAACTGTAAACAGAGTGTAGGGAGGAACAATCACACCACTTCTCCGCAACAAAACAACTGTAAACAGAGTGTAGGGAGGAACAATCACACCACTTCTCCGCAACAAAACAACTGTAAACAGAGTGTAGGGAGGAAAAATCACACCACTTCTCCGCAACAAAACAACTGTAAACAGAGTGTAGGGAGGAACAATCACACCACTTCTCCGCAACAAAACAACTGTAAACAGAGTGTAGGGAGGAACAATCACACCCCTCCCCCGCAACAAAACAACTGTAAACAGAGTGTAGGGAGGAACAATCACACCACTTCTCCGCAACAAAACAACTGTAAACAGAGTGTAGGGAGGAACAATCACACCACTTCTCCACAACAAAACAACTGTAAACAGAGAGCGTGCGTATGGGGCTGGTACTCTCTTCCAAGAGTCTCAGGCATGTTGTTTCCCTTTATTTTAACACCGGCTATGTGGAAGGCTTATCTCACCGGCTATGCCCCGAAGGCTAATCTCACTGGCTATGTGGAAGGCTAATCTCACCGGCTATGTGGAAGGCTAATCTCACCGGCTATGTGGAAGGCTTATCTCACCGGCTATGCCCCGAAGGCTAATCTCACTGGCTATGTGGAAGGCTAATCTCACCGGCTATGCTCTGAAGGTTAATCTCACCGGCTATGTGGAAGGCTAATCTCACCGGCTATGCCACGAGGCTAATCTCACCGGCCATGCCCCGAAGGTTAATCTCACCGGCTATGTGGAAGGCTAATCTCACCGGCTATGCCGCGAAGGCTAATCTCACCGGCTATGTGGAAGGCTAATCTCACCGGCTATGCCCCGAAGGCTAATCTCACTGGCTATGTGGAAGGCTAATCTCACCAGCTATGTGGAAGGCTAATCTCACCGGCTATGTGGAAGGCTAATCTCACCGGCTATGCCCCGAAGGCTAATCTCACTGGCTATGTGGAAGGCTAATCTCACCGGCTATGTGGAAGGCTAATCTCACCGGCTATGCCCCGAAGGCTAATCTCACTGGCTATGTGGAAGGCTAATCTCACCAGCTAAGTGGAAGGCTAATCTCACCGGCTATGTGGAAGGCTAATCTCACCGGCTATGTGGAAGGCTAATCTCACCGGCTATGCCCCGAAGGCTAATCTCACTGGCTATGTGGAAGGCTAATCTCACCGGCTATGCTCTGAAGGCTAATCGCACCGGCAATGCCCCGAAGGCTAATCTCACCGGCTATGTGGAAGGCTAATCTCACCGGCTATGTGGAAGGCTAATCTCACCGGCTATGTGGAAGGCTAATCTCACTGGCTATGTGGAAGGCTAATCTCACCGGCTATGCCACGAGGCTAATTTCACCGGCTATGCCCCGAAGGTTAATCTCACCGGCTATGCCCCGAAAGCTAATCTCACCGGCTATGTGGAAGGCTAATCTCACCGGCTATGTGGAAGGCTAATCTCACCGGCTATGCCGCGAAGGCTAATCTCACCGGGTATGTGGAAGGCTAATCTCACCGGCTATGCCCCGAAGGCTAATCTCACCGGCTATGTGGAAGGCTAATCTCACCGGCTATGTGGAAGGCTAATCTCACCGGCTATGTGGAAGGCTAATCTCACCGGCTATGTGGAAGGCTAATCTCACCGGCTATGCCACGAGGCTAATCTCACCGGCTATGCGGAAGGCTAATCTCACCGGCTATGTGGAAGGCTAATCTCACCGGCAATGTGGAAGGCTAATCTCACCGGCAATGTGGAAGGCTAATCTCACCAGCTATGTGGAAGGCTAATCTCACCAGCTATGTGGAAGGCTAATCTCACCAGCTATGTGGAAGGCTAATCTCACCGGCAATGTGGAAGGCTAATCTCACCAGCTATGTGGAAGGCTAATCTCACCGGCTATGCCCCAAAGGCTAATCTCACCGGCTATGCCCCAAAGGCTAATCTCACCGGCTATGTGGAAGGCTAATCTCACCGGCTATGTGGAAGGCTAATCTCACCGGCTATGTGGAAGGCTAATCTCACCGGCTATGCCACGAGGCTAATCTCACCGGCTATGCCCCGAAGGCTAATCTCACCGGCTATGTGGAAGGCTAATCTCACTGGCTATGCCATGAGGCTAATCTCACCGGCTATGCCTGGAAGGCTAATCTCACCGGCTATGTGGAAGGCTAATCTCACCGGCTATGCCGCGAAGGCTAATCTCACTGGCTATGTGGAAGGCTAATCTCACCGGCTATGCCCCGAAGGCTAATCTCACCGGCTATGTGGAAGGCTAATCTCACCAGCTATGTGGAAGGCTAATCTCACCAGCTATGTGGAAGGCTAATCTCACCGGCTATGTGGAAAGCTAATCTCACCAGCTATGTGGAAGGCTAATCTCACTGGCTATGTGGAAGGCTAATCTCACCGGCTATGCTCTGAAGGCTAATCGCACCGGCAATGCCCCGAAGGCTAATCTCACTGGCTATGTGGAAAGCTAATCTCACCGGCTATGCCACGAGGCTAATCTCACCGGCTATGCCCCGAAGGTTAATCTCACCGGCTATGTGGAAGGCTAATCTCACCGGCTATGCCGCGAAGGCTAATCTCACCGGCTATGTGGAAGGCTAATCTCACCGGCTATGCCCCGAAGGCTAATCTCACTGGCTATGTGGAAGGCTAATCTCACCGGCTATGCCCCGAAGGCTAATCTCACCGGCTATGCCCCGAAGGCTAATCTCACCGGCTATGTGGAAGGCTAATCTCACCGGCTATGCCACGAGGCTAATCTCACCGGCTATGCCCCGAAGGCTAATCTCACCGGCTATGTGGAAGGCTAATCTCACTGGCTATGCCACGAGGCTAATCTCACCGGCTTGCTACGGGGCCCGAGCGTGTAGACGGCGTAGGCTAGCTAGTTAGAAGCCCTGCGGTTAGTGGCTAGCAAATAGTAGCTTGTCTAAATTGTGTACCAAGCTTGCTATTTCGGAGTCTTGCGGCAGTTATATATTATATTATATTGAGCACCATATAACGCTGGTGTGGCGTTAGCTAGCTAGCAGCAACCTCATGGTGAAGGTGTGCCATTGCTAGTTCAATGCTGGCTGAAGGAAACTGACGGACCAAGTTAGCTTTCAGAAAGAGTGTTCCCCGGGACTGATGGTGCCGTGAAGGCTGAGAGGTCTAGGTAATATTTAGTGAACACAACAGATGAACATAGGTTAAACTAGATCAGAGAAGGGAGCTGGCAATGCTATTATGTTGCAGGTAGGGTATGCTAATGAAGCTATGTAGCTACCAACAGAGACTGAAAAGTAGACAATTCCTTTTTGAATTGAAAAGTAAAGTATTCCGGGTTAGTACTCAAGTTGTCATGTTTTCAGCAAAGCAGCGTGACATAATTATTAAACTGTGTTTTCAAACTGCGTGTTTCTTTGGGAAGATATGTCAAGTGGTCTGTGCATTTCAACAACAGCACAAATACACCTACAGCGCCTTCAGAAAGTATTCACACCCCTTGACTTTCTCCACATTTCCACATGGATTCATCTGGAAGACCAACACTCATTTATCACTCAAAAAAAAATAGTTATGAGTGAATTAACATCTTTCCAGGGTGTCGATGCATCCTCCAGCCTCTTCCAACACCACAGGTACGGTATCCATCTGGGTGTCGATGCATCCTCCAGCCTCCTCCAACACCACAGGTACGGTATCCATCTGGGTGTCGATGCATCCTCCAGCCTCCTCCAACACCACAGGTACGGTATCCATCTGGGTGTCGATGCATCCTCCAGCCTCCTCCAACACCACAGGTACGGTATCCATCTGGGTGTCGATGCATCCTCCAGCCTCCTCCAACACCACAGGTACGGTATCCATCTGGGTGTCGATGCTCCTCCAGCCTCCTCCAACACCACAGGTACGGTATCCATCTGGGTGTTGATGCTCCTCCAGCCTCCTCCAACACCACAGGTACGGTATCCATCTGGGTGTCAATGCATCCTCCAGCCTCCTCCAACACCACAGGTACGGTATCCATCTGCAAAAGTGAAGTTTTGCTTTGATGTCAAATCAACTCATATTGTTGCTAGCTACGTTAGCTGTTGTGCTAGTTAGCATGCTGCTGAACCGTGACACTAGCATATTGACAGGTATTAAAAGACAGAAATGTAGTTACCTATCACATGAATTGCGCAAAAAAATATGATGCCTACCGTTAGCTAGCTAAGGGCTAGTAAGTTAGTGCCGCTGACAGATTGAAACTGGTATCAACAAAATGTGTTTCACTCTATTCCATAAAAATATGACATTGCTACATTTAGCAAAAAATATATAAAAGGAATCTAATTAAAAAGTAGTCACCGGACTTCCCATGTGTTCACCAGAAATGGCACTCATCTGTATTTGGGGAGTTTCTCCCATTCTTCTCTGCAGATCCTCTCAAGCTCTGTCAGGTTGGATGGGGAGCGTCGCTGCACAGCTATTTTCAGGTCTCTTCAGAGATGTTCGATCCGGTTCAAGTCCGTGCTCTGGCTGGGCCACTCAAGGACATTCAGAGACATTCAACACTCCTGCGTTGTCTTGGCTGAGTGCTTAGGGTCGTTGTCCTGTTGGAAGGTGAACCTTCAGCCCAGTCTGAGGTCCTGAGCTCTCTGGAACAGCTTTTCATCAATGATCTCTCTGTACTTTGCTCCGTTCATCTTTCACTCGATCCTGAATAGTCTCCAGTCCCTGCCGCTCAAAAACATCCCCACAGGAGGATGCTGCCACCACCACGCTTCACCGTAGGGATGCTGCCGCCACCACGCTTCACCGTAGGGATGGTATTGGCCAGGTGATGAGCGTGACGCTTGGCATCCAGGAAAAATAGTTCAATCTTGGTTTCATCAGACCAGAGAATCTTGTTTCTCATGGTCTGAGAGTCTGTAGGTGCTTTTGGCAAACTCCTAGCCGGCTGTCATTTTGCTGAGGAGTAGCTTCTGTCTGGCCACTCTACCATAAAGGCCTGATTGGTGGAGTGCTGCAGAGATGGTTGTCCTTCTGGAAGGTTCTCCTATCTCCACAGAGGATCTTTGGAGATCTGTCAGAGTGACTCTCAGGTTCTTGGTCATCTCCCTGACCAAGGCCCTTCTCCCCTGATTGCTCAGTTTGGCCGGGCATGTGAAAAAGTAAAGGGGTCTGAATACTTTCCTACTGCACTGTATGTATTGTATAGTTCCCACGTGGCTCAGTTGTTAGAGCATGGAGCTTCTGATGTCCAGTTCGTGGCTTTGATTCCCATTGGATAAGAGTGCCTGCTAAATGACTCAAATGTAAATGTTGAAAAATAGAACACATTTTTCTGAACGGGCCTGCCAATGCGTGTGAGTCTAGTCCGTTACATCATAATGGAGCATATGGCAACCTACTGAACCCGTAAGAAATCCGAAATGCTACAAGAGCCAGGTAATACCTACACCTCCATCACCAAATGACATATACAATACAGCATTTTATAATGCTTTCCCCTACAATACAATACAGCATTTATAATGCTTTCCCCCTACACTACAATACAGCATTTTATAATGCTTTCCCCCTACACTACAACACAGCATTTTATAATGCTTTCCCCCTACAATACAGCATTTTATAATGCTTTCCCACTACAATACAATACAGCATTTGATAATGCTTTCCCACTACAATACAATACAGCATTTTATAATGCTTTCCCCCTACACTACAATACAGCATTTTATAATGCTTTCCCCCTACACTACAATACAGCATTTTATAATGCTTTCCCCCTACACTACAATACAGCATTTATAATGCTTTCCCCCTACAATACAGCATTTTATAATGCTTTCCCCCTACACTACAATACAGCATTTATAATGCTTTCCCCCTACACTACAATACAGCATTTATAATGCTTTCCCCTACAATACAATACAGCATTTTATAATGCTTTCCCCCTACACTACAACACATCATTTTATAATGCTTTCCCCCTACACTACAATACAGCATTTATAATGCTTTCCCCCTACACTACAATACAGCATTTATAATGCTTTCCCCTACAATACAATACAGCATTTTATAATGCTTTCCCCCTACAATACAGCATTTTATAATGCTTTCCCCCTACAATACAGCATTTTATAATGCTTTCCCCCTACAATACAATACAGCATTTATAATGCTTTCCCCCTACAATACAATACAGCATTTATAATGCTTTCCCCCTACACTACAATACAGCATTTATAATGCTTTCCCCCTACAATACAATACAGCATTTATAATGCTTTCCCCCTACAATACAGCATTTTATAATGCTTTCCCCCTACAATACAGCATTTTATAATGCTTTCCCCCTACAATACAATACAGCATTTATAATGCTTTCCCCCTACAATACAATACAGCATTTATAATGCTTTCCCCCTACACTACAATACAGCATTTATAATGCTTTCCCCCTACAATACAGCATTTTATAATGCTTTCCCCCTACAATACAATACAGCATTTATAATGCTTTCCCCCTACAATACAATACAGCATTTATAATGCTTTCCCCCTACAATACAATACAGCATTTATAATGCTTTCCCCCTACACTACAATACAGCATTTTATAATGCTTTCCCCCTACACTACAATACAGCATTTATAATGCTTTCCCCCTACAATACAGCATTTATAATGCTTTCCCCCTACAATACAGCATTTTATAATGCTTTCCCCCTACAATACAGCATTTTATAATGCTTTCCCCCTACACTACAATACAGCATTTATAATGCTTTCCCCCTACAATACAGCATTTATAATGCTTTCCCCCTACAATACAGCATTTTATAATGCTTTCCCCCTACAATACAGCATTTTATAATGCTTTCCCCCTACAATACAATACAGCATTTTATAATGCTTTCCCCTACAGTACAATACAGCATTTATAATGCTTTCCCCCTACAATACAGCATTTTATAATGCTTTCCCCCTACACTACAATACAGCATTTTATAATGCTTTCCCCCTACAATACAGCATTTTATAATGCTTTCCCCCTACAATACAGCATTTTATAATGCTTTCCCCCTACAATACAGCATTTTATAATGCTTTCCCCCTACAATACAATACAGCATTTTATAATGCTTTCCCCTACAGTACAATACAGCATTTATAATGCTTTCCCCCTACAATACAGCATTTTATAATGCTTTCCCCCTACACTACAATACAGCATTTTATAATGCTTTCCCCCTACAATACAGCATTTTATAATGCTTTCCCCCTACAATACAGCATTTTATAATGCTTTTCCCCTACACTACAATACAGCATTTATAATGCTTTCCCCCTATACTACACTACAGCATTTTATAATGCTTCCCCCTACACTACAATACAGCATTTATAATGCTTTCCCCCTACAATACAGCATTTTATAATGCTTTCCCCTACAATACAATACAGCATTTTATAATGCTTTCCCCCGACAATACAGCATTTTATAATGCTTTCCCACTACAATACAGCATTTTATAATGCTTTCCCCCTACAATACAGCATTTATAATGCTTTCCCCCTACAATACAATACAGCATTTTATAATGCTTTCCCCCTACACTACAATACAGCATTTTATAATGCTTTCCCCCTACACTACAATACAGCATTTTATAATGCTTTCCCCCTACACTACAATACAGCATTTTATAATGCTTTCCCCCTACAATACAGCATTTTATAATGCTTTCCCCTACAGTACAATACAGCATTTATAATGCTTTCCCCCTACACTACAATACAGCATTTATAATGCTTTCCCCCTACAATACAGCATTTTATAATGCTTTCCCCTACAGTACAATACAGCATTTATAATGCTTTCCCCCTACACTACAATACAGCATTTATAATGCTTTCCCCCTACACTACAATACAGCATTTATAATGCTTTCCCCCTACAATACAATACAGCATTTATAATGCTTTCCCCCTACACTACAATACAGCATTTATAATGCTTTCCCCCTACACTACAATACAGCATTTTATAATGCTTTCCCCCTACACTACAATACAGCATTTTATAATGCTTTCCCCCTACACTACAATACAGCATTTTATAATGCTTTCCCCCTACAATACAATACAGCATTTTAAAAGAAACCATAGAAGTCCAGGTGAAGCTAGTTCAAATGCACTTTTCTTACTTTCCAACCGATGTGGGTTTCTTTCTGTCTGAATCAGCATGTTGAAACATGCTTATATTTATATTACTGTTCTCTGAAAGTGAATTAAATGAAATCGTGTGGAATGATTAGTTAATGTGCAATGCAGCAAAGAATTCTTGCAGAGTTGGAGATTTCGGAGACTGTAAGCACTTAGTGTACACAAAAACGTCAGTTCCACTCAGTCTGTTTTTCAACTTCCCATCAACTTCTACATCAGGAGTTGAGAAACAAACACTCAGTAAGCAGTTTAACAACACACTTCGAGAAAGCATTCCCGGAGCCAATGACCTGGTGTTTTAAGCAACTTCCATGAATTTTTACCTCAAGACGGAGACCAGATTTTACAAAAATAACATGGATCATTAAATCACTGTTTTAAAGCGGTGTCTTCACGCTGCTTCACAATGCGGACAGATCACCAAGAGATTTGGCGGCTACTGTTGTTTTAGCCTCGTTGTGAAAGAACGTCGACTGAGGCTACTTTGTTGGAGAATTTAACTCAAATTGGAGACGATACTTCCAAATGAAGAGTGATCAAACATTAAAAACTAGATACTGTACATCCCATTTAAAGGATCTCCTTCTACCTTCACAGTTCTACCATCGTATCCCAGCAGCTCATTCCCTACCTTCTTTTCTGCTCATTTATTCATGCTCTTACGTTGAACACAAGCAGTAGTGTGAGATATTGCAATGTGAGTGCAAAGCATAGGACTGCACTTGTCAGCAACCACACAGACAATGGTAAGCATCTATGCATGTGCAATAGTGACTGACCCCATGGCAGAGGCATGACACAGGAGAATAGTGACTGAACCCATGGTGGAGTCATGAGACAGGAGAATAGTGACTGAACCCATGGTGGAGTCATGAGACAGGAGAATAGTGACTGAACCCATGGTGGAGTCATGAGACAGGAGAATAGTGACTGAACCCATGGTGGAGTCATGAGACAGGAGAATAGTGTCTGAACCCATGGTGGAGTCATGAGACAGGAGAATAGTGACTGACCCCATGGCGGAGTCATGAGACAGGAGAATAGTGACTGAACCCATGGTGGAGTCATGAGACAGGAGAATAGTGACTGAACCCATGATGGAGTCATGAGACAGGAGAATAGTGACTGAACCCATGGTGGAGTCATGAGACAGAAGAATAGTGACTGAACCCATGGTGGAGTCATGAGACAGGAGTATAGTGACTGAACCCATGGTGGAGTCATGAGACAGGAGAATAGTGACTGAACCCATGGTGGAGTCATGAGACAGGAGAATAGTGACTGAACCCATGGTGGAGTCATGAGACAGGAGAATAGTGACTGAACCCATGGTGGAGTCATGAGACAGGAGAATAGTGACTGAACCCATGGTGGAGTCATGAGACAGGAGAATAGTGACTGAACCCATGGTGGAGTCATGAGACAGGAGAATAGTGACTGAACCCATGGTGGAGTCATGAGACAGGAGAATAGTGACTGAACCCATGGTGGAGTCATGAGACAGGAGAATAGTGACTGAACCCATGGTGGAGTCATGAGACAGAAGAATAGTGACTGAACCCATGGTGGAGTCATGAGACAGGAGAATAGTGACTGAACCCATGGTGGAGTCATGAGACAGGAGAATAGTGACTGAACCCATGGTGGAGTCATGAGACAGGAGAATAGTGACTGAACCCATGGTGGAGTCATGAGACAGGAGAATAGTGACTGAACCCATGGTGGAGTCATGAGACAGGAGAATAGTGACTGAACCCATGGTGGAGTCATGAGACAGGAGAATAGTGACTGAACCCATGGTGGAGTCATGAGACAGGAGAATAGTGACTGAACCCATGGTGGAGTCATGAGACAGGAGAATAGTGACTGAACCCATGGTGGAGTCATGAGACAGGAGAATAGTGACTGAACCCATGGTGGAGTCATGAGACAGGAGAATAGTGACTGAACCCATGGTGGAGTCATGAGACAGAAGAATAGTGACTGAACCCATGGTGGAGTCATGAGACAGGAGAATAGTGACTGAACCCATGGTGGAGTCATGAGACAGGAGAATAGTGACTGAACCCATGGTGGAGTCATGAGACAGGAGAATAGTGACTGAACCCATGGTGGAGTCATGAGACAGGAGAATAGTGACTGAACCCATGGTGGAGTCATGAGACAGGAGAATAGTGACTGAACCCATGGTGGAGTCATGAGACAGGAGAATAGTGACTGAACCCATGGTGGAGTCATGAGACAGAAGAATTGACACCATAGTGTACATAAGGAACAGGGTACCATTTGGGACACACACATTGCGTGTGTGTGTGTATGTGTGTGTGTGGCGTGTGCGTGTGTGTGTGTGTGTGCTTGTGTGTGTGGTGTGTGTGCGTGTGTGTGGTGTGTGTCTGTGTGTGTGTGGTGTGTGTGTGTGCATGCTTGTGTGGTGTGTGCGTACGTGTGTGGTGCGTGTGTGCGTGCTTGTGTGTGTGTGTGCGTGTGCGGTGTGCGTTTGTGTGTGTGTGTGTGTGCGTGCGTGTGGGTGTGCGTGCGTGCGTGCGGTGTGTGTGTGTGTGGTGTGTGTGTGTGTGTGTGTGTGCGTATGTGTGTGGTGTGTGTGTGTGTGTGTGCGCGTGTGTGTGTGTGTGTGGTGTGTGCGTGTGTGGTGTGCGTGTGTGTGTGCGTGCGTGTGCGGTGTGTGTGGTACTAGCCTCATTATTCTATTGCGTTTCTGGGCTCCAGGCCACATAGTAAGGTATGCCAAACCCTCACGGCATTACAGAGCTCAACTTCAGTTAAAGATATGGGCCTCCCTTCATTACATACAGCGGGTTCAGGGACCAACATTGTCCAGAGGTGTCTTTACCTTAAACGGGTCACTGACCTGATGATAACAGTATCTTCGTGATTTCAAAATGGCAACCTACGGTGCATTCGGAAAGTATTCAGACCCCTTGACTTTTTCAACATTTGTTTACAGCCTTATTCTAAAATGGGTTAAATAAAAAATGTTCCTCATCAATCCACAGAAAATTCTCCTTACGACAAAGAAAAAACAGGTTTCTATACAAAAATATACAATTATTTATATAAGTATTCAGACCCTTTGCCATGAGACTCAAAATTGAGCTCAGGTGCATCCTGTTTCCACTGATCATCCTTGACATGTTTCTACAACTTGATTGGAGTCTACCTGTGATAAATGCAATTGATTGGACATGATTGGAAAGGCAGACAACATTCTATATAACGTCCCACAAGTCAAAGGAATCGTCCGTAGAACTCAGAGAGAAGAAGTTTGGAATCAAGACTCTTCCTAGAGCTGGCCGCCCGGCCAAACTGAGCAATCGGGGGAAAATAGCCTTGGTCAGGGAGGTGACCAAGAACCAGATGGTCACTCTGACAGAGAGCTCCAGAGTTCCTCTGTGGAGATGGGAGAACCTTCCAGAAGGAAAACCATCTCTGCAGCACTCCACCAATCAGGACTTTATGGTAGAGTGAACAGATGGAAGCCACTCCTCAGTAAAAGGCACATGACAGCCTGCTTGGAGTTTACCAAAAGGCACCTAAAGGACTCTCAGACTATGAGAAACAAGATTCTCTGGTGTGATGAAACCAAGATTTAACTCCTTGGCCTGAATTATAATGAATTCATTTAATTAACTAAACACAGTTGAGTAACGACACCACGCAGTATTGACTCCCACCGTGATTCAAATAACACATATTTATTTACCGCATGTGCCTCAAATTCTGTGTTAGATTGGATGTCTACTGCTGCTCTGCTCTGGTCTGTGTTAGATCGGATATCTACTGCTGCTCTAGTCTGGTCTGTGTTAGATTGGATGTCTACTGCTGCTCTGCTCTGGTCTGTGTTAGATTGGATGTCTACTGCTGCTCTGGTCTGGTCTGTGTTAGATTGGATATCTACTGCTGCTCTGGTCTGGTCTGTGTTAGATTGGATATCTACTGCTGCTCTGGTCTGGTCTGTGTTAGATTGGATATCTACTGCTGCTCTGGTCTGTGTTAGATTGGATATCTACTGCTGCTCTAGTCTGGTCTGTGTTAGATTGGATATCTACTGCTGCTCTGGTCTGGTCTGTGTTAGATTGGATGTCTACTGCTGCTCTGGTCTGGTCTGTGTTAGATCGGATATCTACTGCTGCTCTAGTCTGGTCTGTGTTAGATTGGATGTCTACTGCTGCTCTAGTCTGGTCTGTGTTAGTCGGATATCTACTGCTGCTCTAGTCTGGTCTGTGTTAGATTGGATGTCTACTGCTGCTCTAGTCTGGTCTGTGTTAGATTGGATGTCTACTGCTGCTCTGGTCTGGTCTGTGTTAGATTGGATATCTACTGCTGCTCTGGTCTGGTCTGTGTTAGATTGGATATCTACTGCTCTGGTCTGGTCTGTGTTAGATTGGATATCTACTGCTGCTCTGGTCTGGTCTGTGTTAGATTGGATATCTACTGCTGCTCTGGGCTGGTCTGTGTTAGATTGGATATCTACTGCTGCTCTGGTCTGGTCTGTGTTAGATTGGATATCTACTGCTGCTCTGGTCTGGTCTGTGTTAGATTGGATATCTACTGCTGCTCTGGTCTGGTCTGTGTTAGATTGGATATCTACCGCTGCTCTGGTCTGGTCTGTGTTAGATTGGATATCTACTGCTGCTCTGGGCTGGTCTGTGTTAGATTGGATATCTACTGCTGCTCTGGTCTGGTCTGTGTTAGATTGGATATCTACTGCTGCTCTAGTCTGGTCTGTGTTAGATTGGATATCTACTGCTGCTCTGGTCTGGTCTGTGTTAGATTGGATATCTACTGCTGCTCTGCTCTGGTCTGTGTTAGATTGGGTATCTACTGCTCTGCTCTGGTCTGTGTTAGATTGGATATCTACTGCTGCTCTATTCTGGTCTGTGTTAGATTGGATATCTACTGCTGCTCTGGGCTGGTCTGTGTTAGATTGGATATCTACTGCTGCTCTATTCTGGTCTGTGTTAGATTGGATATCTACTGCTCTGGTCTGGTCTGTGTTAGATTGGATATCTACTGCTGCTCTGCTCTGGTCTGTGTTAGATTGGATATCTACTGCTCTGGGCTGGTCTGTGTTAGATTGGATATCTACTGCTCTGGTCTGGTCTGTGTTAGATTGGATATCTACTGCTGCTCTGGTCTGGTCTGTGTTAGATTGAGTATCTACTGCTCTGGTCTGGTCTGTGTTAGATTGGATATCTACTGCTCTGGTCTGGTCTGTGTTAGATTGGATATCTACTCCTCTGGTCTGGTCTGTCTTGGAGTTATCTGCTACTAAAACAGCATCAGCAGGTTTACCCCAGTCTGTGTCCTCAATGGTACCGTTATTCTCTATATGGTGTTCCCTACGGGCCCAAAAGCACTACTGACTCGGATGGAATTTGGGAGGCAGCCCCTTTCATCCCAGGGCCAGGCAGTCATCAGTCCTCCCTGTGACAGAGCTTCATCCCAGGGCCAGGCAGTCATCAGTCCTCCCTGTGTCAGAGCTTCATCCCAGGGCCAGGCAGTCATCAGTCCTTCCTGTGTCAGAGCTTCATCCCAGGGCCAGGCAGTCATCACTCCTCCCTGTGACAGAGCCTCATCCCAGGGCCAGGCAGTCATCAGTCCTCCCTGTGACAGAGCCTCATCCCAGGGCCAGGCAGTCATCAGTCCTCCCTGTGACAGAGCTTCATCCCAGGGCCAGGCAGTCATCAGTCCTCCCTGTGTCAGAGCTTCATCCCAGGGCCAGGCAGTCATCAGTCCTTCCTGTGTCAGAGCTTCATCCCAGGGCCAGGCAGTCATCACTCCTCCCTGTGACAGAGCTTCATCCCAGGGCCAGGCAGTCATCAGTCCTCCCTGTGTCAGAGCTTCATCCCAGGGCCAGGCAGTCATCAGTCCTCCCTGTGACAGAGCTTCATCCCAGGGCCAGGCAGTCATCAGTCCTCCCTGTGACAGAGCTTCATCCCAGGGCCAGGCAGTCATCAGTCCTCCCTGTGTCAGAGCTTCATCCCAGGGCCAGGCAGTCATCACTCCTCCCTGTGACAGAGCTTCATCCCAGGGCCAGGCAGTCATCAGTCCTCCCTGTGACAGAGCTTCATCCCAGGGCCAGGCAGTCATCAGTCCTCCCTGTGACAGAGCTTCATCCCAGGGCCAGGCAGTCATCACTCCTCCCTGTGACAGAGCTTCATCCTACGGCCAGGCAGTCATCAGTCCTCCCTGTGACAGAGTTAATATCTATCATGCACATTAATTATGAACAGCCTGTCAGAATGATGGGAGAAACGCTAATTCTTGAAATTTGGATATCACACCGATGAATGCTCCCTCCCACAGTTTATTGTGCATCGTTTGGACTCTTTGTCAGAGATGCTAATTCACCCTCCTCCACCTCCTTCTCTATAACCTCCTCCTCCTCTACCTTCTCCACCTTCTCCTCCTCCACCTTTACCTCATCTTCTAGCTCCTACTCCTCCTCATCAATCCCCTCCTCTACCTCCTCCTCTTCCTCCTTCTCCTCCTCTACCTCCTCCTCCTCCACCTTCTCCTCCACCTTTACCTCATCTTCCCCCTTCTCCTCCTCTACCTCCTCCTCCTCCTCCTTCTCCTCCTCTACCTCCTCCTCCTCCTCCTTCTCCTCCTCTACCTCCTCCTCCTCCTTCTCCTCCTCTACCTCCTCCTCCTCCACCTTCTCCTCCTCCACCTTTACCTCATCTTCCCCCTTCTCCTCCTCTACCTCCTACTCCTCCTCCTTCTCCTCCTCTACCTCCTCCTCCTCCACCTTCTCCTCCACCTTTACCTCATCTTCCTCTTTCTCCTCCTACTCCTCCTCTTCCTCCTTCTCCTCCTCATCAACCTCCTCCTCTACCTCCTACTCCTCCTCCTTCTCCTCCTCTACCTCCTCCTCCTCCACCTTCTCCTCCACCTTTACCTCATCTTCCTCTTTCTCCTCCTACTCCTCCTCATCAACCTCCTCCTCTTCCTCCTTCTCCTCCTCTACCTCCTCCTCCTCCTCATCAACCTCCTCCTCCTCCTCCACCTCCTCTTCTGTTTCAGATGGATATCTAGTGCTCAGAAATCCATCTATATTTTACTGATGTCAGATATCTTGTTGATTTGTGCCTCTTCCTCTTTGACATTCTGTAATTCATGTAGAATCTATACCTAATTCTATGATCTTTCCTTTGAAGTGACTCTCATCTCTAATTTATCCGTGTAAATCTCTACAAATTAAATAAATTAAAGCTGTATGAACGGCTACATGTCCTGCCAATCTCAGTGATTCTAAATATCACGAACAACAGCCGTAGAAGTGGGTGGAAATGTCCTGGCTTGAGCACGGTGGCAGCTACGCCTACACAATGTCTTGATATTCACTGTTGGGTTCTGCATCTGAATGACTGTGGTGTAAGGCTGTGTCCCGGTCGGGTTCTGAGTCTGAATGACTGGGTCCCTGTTGGGTTCTGAGTCTGAATGACTGTGGTGTAAGTCTGCGTCCCGGTCGGGTTCTGAGTCTGAATGACTGTGGTGTAAGTCTGCGTCCCGGTCGGGTTCTGAGTCTGAATGACTGTGGTGTAAGTCTGCGTCCCGGTCGGGTTCTGAGTCTGAATGACTGTGGTGTAAGTCTGTGTCCATATTGGGTTCTGAACCTGTCCCATATGGCACCATGTTCCTCTTTATAGTGCACTACCTTTGACCAGGGCCCATAAGGCCCATAGGGCTCTGGTTAAACATAGTGCACTATATGTGCCATTTGGGATACACCATTATGTGGTTCTCTTCACTTACCACTGATTGAGTTTATTGAGGTTTGACAAAACGAGGGAATAAAACAACAAGAGAGAGTGGAGTAGTGCTGGAAAACTGACAAATTAAATTAAATGTTATTGGTCAGACGTGCCAAATACAACAGGTGTAGTCTTTACTGTGAAATGTTTACTCACGAGTCCTTTCCCACATCCCTGAAGTGGACACACACACACACACAGTTACACACACAGTTACACACACAGTTACACACACACAGAGCTACACACACACACACAGCTACACACACACACACAGCTACACACACACACACACACACACACACACACACACACACACACACACACACACACACACACACACACACACACACACACACACACACAGCTACACACACAGCTACACACACACACACACACACACACACACACACACACACACACACACACACACAGCTACACACACACACACACACACACACACACACACACACACACACACACACACACACACACACACACACACACACACACACACACACACACACACACACACACACACACACACACACACACACACACACACACACACAGAGTAATGGCACAAACAGGTACACATGCAAAAACACACGCACAAACAAGCAGAAATTAAATCATGGCCAAGCATTAAAACACACCAAAGATTAGGGAACAGTGAAGCACTGTCTACTATAGTGTAGTGGTTACTGCTGTCTACTCTAGTGTAGTGGTTACTGCTGTCTACTCTAGTGTAGTGGTTACTGCTGTCTGCTCTAGTGTAGTGGTTACTGCTGTCTGCTGTCTGCTCTAGTGTAGTGGTTACTGCTGTCTGCTGTCTACTCTAGTGTAGTGGTTACTGCTGTCTACTCTAGTGTAGTGGTTACTGCTGTCTGCTCTAGTGTAGTGGTTACTGCTGTCTGCTGTCTGCTCTAGTGTAGTGGTTACTGCTGTCTGCTGTCTACTCTAGTGTAGTGGTTACTGCTGTCTACTCTAGTGTAGTGGTTACTGCTGTCTACTCTAGTGTAGTGGTTACTGCTGTCTGCTCTAGTGTAGTGGTTACTGCTGTCTACTCTAGTGTAGTGGTTACTGCTGTCTACTCTAGTGTAGTGGTTACTGCTGTCTGCTGTCTGCTCTAGTGTAGTGGTTACTGCTGTCTGCTGTCTACTCTAGTGTAGTGGTTACTGCTGTCTACTCTAGTGTAGTGGTTACTGCTGTCTACTCTAGTGTAGTGGTTACTGCTGTCTACTCTAGTGTAGTGGTTACTGCTGTCTGCTGTCTGCTCTAGTGTAGTGGTTACTGCTGTCTGCTGTCTACTCTAGTGTAGTGGTTACTGCTGTCTGCTGTCTACTCTAGTGTAGTGGTTACTGCTGTCTGCTGTCTACTCTACTGTAGTGGTTACTGCTGTCTACTCTAGTGTAGTGGTTACTGCTGTCTACTCTAGTGTAGTGGTTACTGCTGTCTACTCTAGTGTAGTGGTTACTGCTGTCTACTCTAGTGTAGTGGTTACTGCTGTCTACTCTAGTGTAGTGGTTACTGCTGTCTACTCTAGTGTAGTGGTTACTGCTGTCTGCTCTAGTGTAGTGGTTACTGCTGTCTACTCTAGTGTAGTGGTTACTGCTGTCTGCTCTAGTGTAGTAGTTACTGCTGTCTACTCTAGTGTAGTGGTTACTGCTGTCTACTCTAGTGTAGTGGTTACTGCTGTCTGCTGTCTACTCTAGTGTAGTGGTTACTGCTGTCTGCTCTAGTGTAGTGGTTACTGCTGTCTGCTGTCTACTCTAGTGTAGTGGTTACTGCTGTCTACTCTAGTGTAGTGGTTACTGCTGTCTACTCTAGTGTAGTGGTTACTGCTGTCTGCTCTAGTGTAGTGGTTACTGCTGTCTGCTCTAGTGTAGTGGTTACTGCTGTCTGCTCTAGTGTAGTGGTTACTGCTGTCTACTCTAGTGTAGTGGTTACTGCTGTCTGCTGTCTACTCTAGTGTAGTGGTTACTGCTGTCTACTCTAGTGTAGTGGTTACTGCTGTCTGCTGTCTACTCTAGTGTAGTGGTTACTGCTGTCTACTCTAGTGTAGTGGTTACTGCTGTCTGCTGTCTACTCTAGTGTAGTGGTTACTGCTGTCTACTCTAGTGTAGTGGTTACTGCTGTCTACTCTAGTGTAGTGGTTACTGCTGTCTGCTGTCTACTCTAGTGTAGTGGTTACTGCTGTCTGCTCTAGTGTAGTGGTTACTGCTGTCTGCTGTCTACTCTAGTGTAGTGGTTACTGCTGTCTACTCTAGTGTAGTGGTTACTGCTGTCTACTCTAGTGTAGTGGTTACTGCTGTCTACTCTAGTGTAGTGGTTACTGCTGTCTGCTCTAGTGTAGTGGTTACTGCTGTCTGCTCTAGTGTAGTGGTTACTGCTGTCTGCTCTAGTGTAGTGGTTACTGCTGTCTGCTGTCTGCTCTAGTGTAGTGGTTACTGCTGTCTACTCTAGTGTAGTGGTTACTGCTGTCTACTCTAGTGTAGTGGTTACTGCTGTCTACTCTAGTGTAGTGGTTACTGCTGTCTACTCTAGTGTAGTGGTTACTGCTGTCTACTCTAGTGTAGTGGTTACTGCTGTCTACTGTCTACTCTAGTGTAGTGGTTACTGCTGTCTACTCTAGTGTAGTGGTTACTGCTGTCTACTCTAGTGTAGTGGTTACTGCTGTCTGCTGTCTGCTCTAGTGTAGTGGTTACTGCTGTCTACTCTAGTGTAGTGGTTACTGCTGTCTACTCTAGTGTAGTGGTTACTGCTGTCTACTCTAGTGTAGTGGTTACTGCTGTCTACTCTAGTGTAGTGGTTACTGCTGTCTACTCTAGTGTAGTGGTTACTGCTGTCTACTCTAGTGTAGTGGTTACTGCTGTCTACTCTAGTGTAGTGGTTACTGCTGTCTGCTCTAGTGTAGTGGTTACTGCTGTCTACTCTAGTGTAGTGGTTACTGCTGTCTACTCTAGTGTAGTGGTTACTGCTGTCTGCTGTCTACTCTAGTGTAGTGGTTACTGCTGTCTACTCTAGTGTAGTGGTTACTGCTGTCTGCTCTAGTGTAGTGGTTACTGCTGTCTGCTGTCTGCTCTAGTGTAGTGGTTACTGCTGTCTACTGTCTACTCTAGTGTAGTGGTTACTGCTGTCTACTCTAGTGTAGTGGTTACTGCTGTCTACTCTAGTGTAGTGGTTACTGCTGTCTACTCTAGTGTAGTGGTTACTGCTGTCTGCTGTCTACTCTAGTGTAGTGGTTACTGCTGTCTGCTCTAGTGTAGTGGTTACTGCTGTCTACTCTAGTGTAGTGGTTACTGCTGTCTACTCTAGTGTAGTGGTTACTGCTGTCTGCTCTAGTGTAGTGGTTACTGCTGTCTACTCTAGTGTAGTGGTTACTGCTGTCTACTGTCTACTCTAGTGTAGTGGTTACTGCTGTCTACTGTCTACTCTAGTGTAGTGGTTACTGCTGTCTACTCTAGTGTAGTGGTTACTGCTGTCTGCTGTCTACTCTAGTGTAGTGGTTACTGCTGTCTACTCTAGTGTAGTGGTTACTGCTGTCTACTCTAGTGTAGTGGTTACTACTGTCTGCTCTAGTGTAGTGGTTACTGCTGTCTGCTGTCTGCTCTAGTGTAGTGGTTACTGCTGTCTACTCTAGTGTAGTGGTTACTGCTGTCTGCTGTCTGCTCTAGTGTAGTGGTTACTGCTGTCTGCTGTCTACTCTAGTGTAGTGGTTACTGCTGTCTGCTGTCTGCTCTAGTGTAGTGGTTACTGCTGTCTACTCTAGTGTAGTGGTTACTGCTGTCTGCTGTCTGCTCTAGTGTAGTGGTTACTGCTGTCTGCTGTCTGCTCTAGTGTAGTGGTTACTGCTGTCTACTCTAGTGTAGTGGTTACTGCTGTCTGCTCTAGTGTAGTGGTTACTGCTGTCTGCTGTCTACTCTAGTGTAGTGGTTACTGCTGTCTACTCTAGTGTAGTGGTTACTGCTGTCTGCTCTAGTGTAGTGGTTACTGCTGTCTACTCTAGTGTAGTGGTTACTGCTGTCTACTGTCTGCTCTAGTGTAGTGGTTACTGCTGTCTGCTGTCTACTCTAGTGTAGTGGTTACTGCTGTCTGCTCTAGTGTAGTGGTTACTGCTGTCTACTCTAGTGTAGTGGTTACTGCTGTCTACTCTAGTGTAGTGGTTACTGCTGTCTGCTCTAGTGTAGTGGTTACTGCTGTCTACTCTAGTGTAGTGGTTACTGCTGTCTACTCTAGTGTAGTGGTTACTGCTGTCTGCTCTAGTGTAGTGGTTACTGCTGTCTACTCTAGTGTAGTGGTTACTGCTGTCTACTGTCTGCTCTAGTGTAGTGGTTACTGCTGTCTGCTGTCTACTCTAGTGTAGTGGTTACTGCTGTCTGCTCTAGTGTAGTGGTTACTGCTGTCTACTCTAGTGTAGTGGTTACTGCTGTCTGCTCTAGTGTAGTGGTTACTACTGTCTACTCTAGTGTAGTGGTTACTGCTGTCTACTCTAGTGTAGTGGTTACTGCTGTCTACTCTAGTGTAGTGGTTACTGCTGTCTGCTGTCTACTCTAGTGTAGTGGTTACTGCTGTCTACTCTAGTGTAGTGGTTACTGCTGTCTACTGTCTACTCTAGTGTAGTGGTTACTGCTGTCTACTCTAGTGTAGTGGTTACTGCTGTCTACTCTAGTGTAGTGGTTACTGCTGTCTACTGTCTACTCTAGTGTAGTGGTTACTGCTGTCTGCTGTCTACTCTAGTGTAGTGGTTACTGCTGTCTACTCTAGTGTAGTGGTTACTGCTGTCTGCTGTCTACTCTAGTGTAGTGGTTACTGCTGTCTACTCTAGTGTAGTGGTTACTGCTGTCTACTCTAGTGTAGTGGTTACTGCTGTCTACTCTAGTGTAGTGGTTACTGCTGTCTGCTGTCTACTCTAGTGTAGTGGTTACTGCTGTCTGCTCTAGTGTAGTGGTTACTGCTGTCTACTCTAGTGTAGTGGTTACTGCTGTCTACTCTAGTGTAGTGGTTACTGCTGTCTGCTCTAGTGTAGTGGTTACTGCTGTCTACTCTAGTGTAGTGGTTACTGCTGTCTACTCTAGTGTAGTGGTTACTGCTGTCTACTCTAGTGTAGTGGTTACTGCTGTCTGCTGTCTACTCTAGTGTAGTGGTTACTGCTGTCTGCTGTCTACTCTAGTGTAGTGGTTACTGCTGTCTGCTGTCTACTCTAGTGTAGTGGTTACTGCTGTCTGCTCTAGTGTAGTGGTTACTGCTGTCTGCTGTCTACTCTAGTGTAGTGGTTACTGCTGTCTACTCTAGTGTAGTGGTTACTGCTGTCTACTCTAGTGTAGTGGTTACTGCTGTCTACTCTAGTGTAGTGGTTACTGCTGTCTGCTGTCTACTCTAGTGTAGTGGTTACTGCTGTCTGCTGTCTGCTCTAGTGTAGTGGTTACTGCTGTCTGCTGTCTGCTCTAGTGTAGTGGTTACTGCTGTCTGCTCTAGTGTAGTGGTTACTGCTGTCTACTCTAGTGTGGTGGTTACTGCTGTCTACTCTAGTGTAGTGGTTACTGCTGTCTGCTCTAGTGTAGTGGTTACTGCTGTCTGCTCTAGTGTAGTGGTTACTGCTGTCTGCTGTCTACTCTAGTGTAGTGGTTACTGCTGTCTGCTCTAGTGTAGTGGTTACTGCTGTCTACTCTAGTGTAGTGGTTACTGCTGTCTACTCTAGTGTAGTGGTTACTGCTGTCTGCTGTCTACTCTAGTGTAGTGGTTACTGCTGTCTGCTCTAGTGTAGTGGTTACTGCTGTCTACTCTAGTGTAGTGGTTACTGCTGTCTGCTCTAGTGTAGTGGTTACTGCTGTCTACTCTAGTGTAGTGGTTACTGCTGTCTACTCTAGTGTAGTGGTTACTGCTGTCTGCTCTAGTGTAGTGGTTACTGCTGTCTGCTCTAGTGTAGTGGTTACTGCTGTCTGCTCTAGTGTAGTGGTTACTGCTGTCTACTCTAGTGTAGTGGTTACTGCTGTCTACTCTAGTGTAGTGGTTACTGCTGTCTGCTGTCTACTCTAGTGTAGTGGTTACTGCTGTCTGCTCTAGTGTAGTGGTTACTACTGTCTACTCTAGTGTAGTGGTTACTGCTGTCTGCTGTCTACTCTAGTGTAGTGGTTACTGCTGTCTACTCTAGTGTAGTGGTTACTGCTGTCTACTCTAGTGTAGTGGTTACTACTGTCTGCTGTCTACTCTAGTGTAGTGGTTACTGCTGTCTACTCTAGTGTAGTGGTTACTGCTGTCTACTCTAGTGTAGTGGTTACTGCTGTCTACTCTAGTGTAGTGGTTACTGCTGTCTACTCTAGTGTAGTGGTTACTGCTGTCTGCTGTCTGCTCTAGTGTAGTGGTTACTGCTGTCTACTCTAGTGTAGTGGTTACTGCTGTCTGCTGTCTACTCTAGTGTAGTGGTTACTGCTGTCTGCTGTCTGCTCTAGTGTAGTGGTTACTGCTGTCTACTCTAGTGTAGTGGTTACTGCTGTCTGCTCTAGTGTAGTGGTTACTACTGTCTACTCTAGTGTAGTGGTTACTGCTGTCTGCTGTCTACTCTAGTGTAGTGGTTACTGCTGTCTGCTCTAGTGTAGTGGTTACTGCTGTCTACTCTAGTGTAGTGGTTACTGCTGTCTACTCTAGTGTAGTGGTTACTACTGTCTGCTGTCTGCTCTAGTGTAGTGGTTACTGCTGTCTACTCTAGTGTAGTGGTTACTGCTGTCTACTCTAGTGTAGTGGTTACTGCTGTCTACTCTAGTGTAGTGGTTACTGCTGTCTGCTGTCTACTCTAGTGTAGTGGTTACTGCTGTCTACTCTAGTGTAGTGGTTACTGCTGTCTACTCTAGTGTAGTGGTTACTGCTGTCTACTCTAGTGTAGTGGTTACTGCTGTCTACTCTAGTGTAGTGGTTACTGCTGTCTGCTCTAGTGTAGTGGTTACTGCTGTCTACTCTAGTGTAGTGGTTACTGCTGTCTACTCTAGTGTAGTGGTTACTGCTGTCTGCTCTAGTGTAGTGGTTACTGCTGTCTACTCTAGTGTAGTGGTTACTGCTGTCTGCTCTAGTGTAGTGGTTACTGCTGTCTACTCTAGTGTAGTGGTTACTGCTGTCTACTCTAGTGTAGTGGTTACTGCTGTCTGCTCTAGTGTAGTGGTTACTGCTGTCTGCTGTCTACTCTAGTGTAGTGGTTACTGCTGTCTGCTGTCTACTCTAGTGTAGTGGTTACTGCTGTCTGCTGTCTACTCTAGTGTAGTGGTTACTGCTGTCTGCTCTAGTGTAGTGGTTACTACTGTCTACTCTAGTGTAGTGGTTACTGCTGTCTGCTGTCTACTCTAGTGTAGTGGTTACTGCTGTCTGCTGTCTACTCTAGTGTAGTGGTTACTACTGTCTACTCTAGTGTAGTGGTTACTGCTGTCTGCTGTCTACTCTAGTGTAGTGGTTACTGCTGTCTGCTCTAGTGTAGTGGTTACTGCTGTCTACTCTAGTGTAGTGGTTACTACTGTCTGCTCTAGTGTAGTGGTTACTGCTGTCTGCTCTAGTGTAGTGGTTACTGCTGTCTACTCTAGTGTAGTGGTTACTGCTGTCTGCTGTCTACTCTAGTGTAGTGGTTACTGCTGTCTGCTGTCTACTCTAGTGTAGTGGTTACTGCTGTCTGCTCTAGTGTAGTGGTTACTGCTGTCTGCTCTAGTGTAGTGGTTACTGCTGACTGCTGTCTACTCTAGTGTAGTGGTTACTGCTGTCTGCTGTCTACTCTAGTGTAGTGGTTACTGCTGTCTGCTGTCTACTCTAGTGTAGTGGTTACTGCTGTCTGCTGTCTACTCTAGTGTAGTGGTTACTGCTGTCTGCTGTCTACTCTAGTGTAGTGGTTACTGCTGTCTGCTGTCTACTCTAGTGTAGTGGTTACTGCTGTCTGCTGTCTACTCTAGTGTAGTGGTTACTGCTGTCTGCTGTCTACTCTAGTGTAGTGGTTACTGCTGTCTGCTGTCTACTCTAGTGTAGTGGTTACTGCTGTCTGCTGTCTACTCTAGTGTAGTGGTTACTGCTGTCTGCTGTCTACTCTAGTGTAGTGGTTACTGCTGTCTGCTGTCTACTCTAGTGTAGTGGTTACTGCTGTCTGCTGTCTACTCTAGTGTAGTGGTTACTGCTGTCTGCTGTCTACTCTAGTGTAGTGGTTACTGCTGTCTGCTGTCTACTCTAGTGTAGTGGTTACTGCTGTCTGCTGTCTACTCTAGTGTAGTGGTTACTGCTGTCTGCTGTCTACTCTAGTGTAGTGGTTACTGCTGTCTGCTGTCTACTCTAGTGTAGTGGTTACTGCTGTCTGCTGTCTACTCTAGTGTAGTGGTTACTGCTGTCTGCTGTCTACTCTAGTGTAGTGGTTACTGCTGTCTGCTGTCTACTCTAGTGTAGTGGTTACTGCTGTCTGCTGTCTACTCTAGTGTAGTGGTTACTGCTGTCTGCTGTCTACTCTAGTGTAGTGGTTACTGCTGTCTGCTGTCTACTCTAGTGTAGTGGTTACTGCTGTCTGCTGTCTACTCTAGTGTAGTGGTTACTGCTGTCTACTCTAGTGTAGTGGTTACTGCTGTCTACTCTAGTGTAGTGGTTACTGCTGTCTGCTGTCTACTCTAGTGTAGTGGTTACTGCTGTCTGCTGTCTACTCTAGTGTAGTGGTTACTGCTGTCTGCTCTAGTGTAGTGGTTACTGCTGTCTGCTCTAGTGTAGTGGTTACTGCTGTCTACTCTAGTGTAGTGGTTACTGCTGTCTGCTCTAGTGTAGTGGTTACTGCTGTCTACTCTCGTGTAGTGGTTACTGCTGTCTGCTCTAGTGTAGTGGTTACTGCTGTCTGCTCTAGTGTAGTGGTTACTGCTGTCTACTCTAGTGTAGTGGTTACTGCTGTCTGCTCTAGTGTAGTGGTTACTGCTGTCTACTCTAGTGTAGTGGTTACTGCTGTCTGCTGTCTACTCTAGTGTAGTGGTTACTGCTGTCTACTCTAGTGTAGTGGTTACTGCTGTCTACTCTAGTGTAGTGTTTACTGCTGTCTACTCTAGTGTAGTGGTTACTGCTGTCTACTCTAGTGTAGTGGTTACTGCTGTCTGCTCTAGTGTAGTGGTTACTGCTGTCTGCTCTAGTGTAGTGGTTACTGCTGTCTACTCTAGTGTAGTGGTTACTGCTGTCTGCTCTAGTGTAGTGGTTACTGCTGTCTGCTCTAGTGTAGTGGTTACTGCTGTCTACTCTAGTGTAGTGGTTACTGCTGTCTGCTGTCTACTCTAGTGTAGTGGTTACTGCTGTCTGCTGTCTACTCTAGTGTAGTGGTTACTGCTGTCTGCTGTCTACTCTAGTGTAGTGGTTACTGCTGTCTGCTGTAGTGTAGTGGTTACTGCTGTCTGCTCTAGTGTAGTGGTTACTGCTGTCTACTCTAGTGTAGTGGTTACTGCTGTCTGCTCTAGTGTAGTGGTTACTGCTGTCTACTCTAGTGTAGTGGTTACTGCTGTCTGCTGTCTACTCTAGTGTAGTGGTTACTGCTGTCTACTCTAGTGTAGTGGTTACTGCTGTCTGCTCTAGTGTAGTGGTTACTGCTGTCTGCTGTCTGCTCTAGTGTAGTGGTTACTGCTGTCTACTCTAGTGTAGTGGTTACTGCTGTCTACTCTAGTGTAGTGGTTACTGCTGTCTGCTGTCTGCTCTAGTGTAGTGGTTACTGCTGTCTACTCTAGTGTAGTGGTTACTGCTGTCTGCTCTAGTGTAGTGGTTACTGCTGTCTACTCTAGTGTAGTGGTTACTGCTGTCTGCTGTCTACTCTAGTGTAGTGGTTACTGCTGTCTGCTCTAGTGTAGTGGTTACTGATGTCTACTCTAGTGTAGTGGTTACTGCTGTCTACTCTAGTGTAGTGGTTACTGCTGTCTGCTCTAGTGTAGTGGTTACTGCTGTCTGCTCTAGTGTAGTGGTTACTGCTGTCTGCTGTCTGCTCTAGTGTAGTGGTTACTGCTGTCTACTCTAGTGTAGTGGTTACTGCTGTCTGCTCTAGTGTAGTGGTTACTGCTGTCTGCTCTAGTGTAGTGGTTACTGCTGTCTGCTGTCTGCTCTAGTGTAGTGGTTACTGCTGTCTGCTCTAGTGTAGTGGTTACTGCTGTCTGCTGTCTGCTCTAGTGTAGTGGTTACTGCTGTCTACTCTAGTGTAGTGGTTACTGCTGTCTACTCTAGTGTAGTGGTTACTGCTGTCTACTCTAGTGTAGTGGTTACTGCTGTCTGCTCTAGTGTAGTGGTTACTGCTGTCTGCTCTAGTGTAGTGGTTACTGCTGTCTGCTCTAGTGTAGTGGTTACTGCTGTCTGCTCTAGTGTAGTGGTTACTGCTGTCTGCTGTCTACTCTAGTGTAGTGGTTACTACTGTCTACTCTAGTGTAGTGGTTACTGCTGTCTACTCTAGTGTAGTGGTTACTGCTGTCTGCTGTCTACTCTAGTGTAGTGGTTACTACTGTCTACTCTAGTGTAGTGGTTACTGCTGTCTACTCTAGTGTAGTGGTTACTGCTGTCTACTCTAGTGTAGTGGTTACTGCTGTCTGCTGTCTACTCTAGTGTAGTGGTTACTGCTGTCTACTCTAGTGTAGTGGTTACTGCTGTCTACTCTAGTGTAGTGGTTACTGCTGTCTGCTGTCTACTCTAGTGTAGTGGTTACTGCTGTCTGCTCTAGTGTAGTGGTTACTGCTGTCTACTCTAGTGTAGTGGTTACTGCTGTCTGCTGTCTACTCTAGTGTAGTGGTTACTGCTGTCTACTCTAGTGTAGTGGTTACTGCTGTCTACTCTAGTGTAGTGGTTACTGCTGTCTACTCTAGTGTAGTGGTTACTGCTGTCTACTCTAGTGTAGTGGTTACTACTGTCTACTCTAGTGTAGTGGTTACTGCTGTCTACTCTAGTGTAGTGGTTACTGCTGTCTGCTGTCTGCTCTAGTGTAGTGGTTACTGCTGTCTGCTCTAGTGTAGTGGTTACTGCTGTCTACTCTAGTGTAGTGGTTACTGCTGTCTACTCTAGTGTAGTGGTTACTGCTGTCTACTCTAGTGTAGTGGTTACTGCTGTCTGCTCTAGTGTAGTGGTTACTGCTGTCTGCTCTAGTGTAGTGGTTACTGCTGTCTACTCTAGTGTAGTGGTTACTGCTGTCTACTCTAGTGTAGTGGTTACTGCTGTCTACTCTAGTGTAGTGGTTACTGCTGTCTACTCTAGTGTAGTGGTTACTGCTGTCTGCTCTAGTGTAGTGGTTACTGCTGTCTGCTCTAGTGTAGTGGTTACTGCTGTCTGCTGTCTACTCTAGTGTAGTGGTTACTGCTGTCTACTCTAGTGTAGTGGTTACTGCTGTCTGCTCTAGTGTAGTGGTTACTGCTGTCTGCTGTCTACTCTAGTGTAGTGGTTACTGCTGTCTACTCTAGTGTAGTGGTTACTGCTGTCTACTCTAGTGTAGTGGTTACTGCTGTCTACTCTAGTGTAGTGGTTACTGCTGTCTACTCTAGTGTAGTGGTTACTGCTGTCTACTCTAGTGTAGTGGTTACTGCTGTCTGCTGTCTACTCTAGTGTAGTGGTTACTGCTGTCTACTCTAGTGTAGTGGTTACTGCTGTCTACTCTAGTGTAGTGGTTACTGCTGTCTACTCTAGTGTAGTGGTTACTGCTGTCTACTGTCTACTCTAGTGTAGTGGTTACTGCTGTCTACTCTAGTGTAGTGGTTACTGCTGTCTACTCTAGTGTAGTGGTTACTACTGTCTACTCTAGTGTAGTGGTTACTGCTGTCTACTGTCTGCTCTAGTGTAGTGGTTACTGCTGTCTACTGTCTAATCTAGTGTAGTGGTTACTGCTGTCTACTCTAGTGTAGTGGTTACTGCTGTCTACTCTAGTGTAGTGGTTACTGCTGTCTACTCTAGTGTAGTGGTTACTGCTGTCTACTCTAGTGTAGTGGTTACTGCTGTCTGCTGTCTACTCTAGTGTAGTGGTTACTACTGTCTACTCTAGTGTAGTGGTTACTGCTGTCTACTCTAGTGTAGTGGTTACTGCTGTCTACTCTAGTGTAGTGGTTACTGCTGTCTACTCTAGTGTAGTGGTTACTGCTGTCTACTCTAGTGTAGTGGTTACTGCTGTCTACTCTAGTGTAGTGGTTACTGCTGTCTACTCTAGTGTAGTGGTTACTGCTGTCTGCTGTCTGCTCTAGTGTAGTGGTTACTGCTGTCTACTCTAGTGTAGTGGTTACTGCTGTCTGCTGTCTACTCTAGTGTAGTGGTTACTGCTGTCTACTCTAGTGTAGTGGTTACTGCTGTCTGCTGTCTGCTCTAGTGTAGTGGTTACTGCTGTCTACTCTAGTGTAGTGGTTACTGCTGTCTGCTGTCTACTCTAGTGTAGTGGTTACTGCTGTCTACTCTAGTGTAGTGGTTACTGCTGTCTGCTGTCTACTCTAGTGTAGTGGTTACTGCTGTCTACTCTAGTGTAGTGGTTACTGCTGTCAACTCTAGTGTAGTGGTTACTGCTGTCTGCTGTCTACTCTAGTGTAGTGGTTACTGCTGTCTGCTCTAGTGTAGTGGTTACTGCTGTCTACTCTAGTGTAGTGGTTACTGCTGTCTACTCTAGTGTAGTGGTTACTGCTGTCTACTCTAGTGTAGTGGTTACTGCTGTCTGCTCTAGTGTAGTGGTTACTGCTGTCTACTGTCTACTCTAGTGTAGTGGTTACTGCTGTCTGCTCTAGTGTAGTGGTTACTGCTGTCTGCTGTCTACTCTAGTGTAGTGGTTACTGCTGTCTACTCTAGTGTAGTGGTTACTGCTGTCTGCTCTAGTGTAGTGGTTACTGCTGTCTACTGTCTACTCTAGTGTAGTGGTTACTGCTGTCTGCTCTAGTGTAGTGGTTACTGCTGTCTGCTGTCTACTCTAGTGTAGTGGTTACTGCTGTCTGCTCTAGTGTAGTGGTTACTGCTGTCTGCTCTAGTGTAGTGGTTACTGCTGTCTACTCTAGTGTAGTGGTTACTGCTGTCTGCTCTAGTGTAGTGGTTACTGCTGTCTACTCTAGTGTAGTGGTTACTGCTGTCTACTGTCTACTCTAGTGTAGTGGTTACTGCTGTCTGCTGTCTGCTCTAGTGTAGTGGTTACTACTGTCTACTCTAGTGTAGTGGTTACTACTGTCTACTCTAGTGTAGTGGTTACTGCTGTCTACTCTAGTGTAGTGGTTACTGCTGTCTGCTCTAGTGTAGTGGTTACTGCTGTCTGCTCTAGTGTAGTGGTTACTGCTGTCTACTCTAGTGTAGTGGTTACTGCTGTCTACTCTAGTGTAGTGGTTACTGCTGTCTACTCTAGTGTAGTGGTTACTGCTGTCTACTCTAGTGTAGTGGTTACTGCTGTCTGCTCTAGTGTAGTGGTTACTGCTGTCTACTCTAGTGTAGTGGTTACTGCTGTCTACTCTAGTGTAGTGGTTACTGCTGTCTACTCTAGTGTAGTGGTTACTGCTGTCTACTCTAGTGTAGTGGTTACTGCTGTCTGCTGTCTACTCTAGTGTAGTGGTTACTGCTGTCTACTCTAGTGTAGTGGTTACTGCTGTCTACTCTAGTGTAGTGGTTACTGCTGTCTACTCTAGTGTAGTGGTTACTGCTGTCTACTCTAGTGTAGTGGTTACTGCTGTCTGCTGTCTACTCTAGTGTAGTGGTTACTGCTGTCTACTCTAGTGTAGTGGTTACTGCTGTCTACTCTAGTGTAGTGGTTACTGCTGTCTACTCTAGTGTAGTGGTTACTGCTGTCTACTCTAGTGTAGTGGTTACTGCTGTCTGCTGTCTACTCTAGTGTAGTGGTTACTGCTGTCTACTCTAGTGTAGTGGTTACTGCTGTCTACTCTAGTGTAGTGGTTACTGCTGTCTGCTCTAGTGTAGTGGTTACTGCTGTCTACTCTAGTGTAGTGGTTACTGCTGTCTACTCTAGTGTAGTGGTTACTGCTGTCTACTCTAGTGTAGTGGTTACTGCTGTCTGCTGTCTACTCTAGTGTAGTGGTTACTGCTGTCTACTCTAGTGTAGTGGTTACTGCTGTCTACTCTAGTGTAGTGGTTACTGCTGTCTACTCTAGTGTAGTGGTTACTGCTGTCTACTCTAGTGTAGTGGTTACTGCTGTCTGCTGTCTACTCTAGTGTAGTGGTTACTGCTGTCTACTCTAGTGTAGTGGTTACTGCTGTCTACTCTAGTGTAGTGGTTACTGCTGTCTGCTCTAGTGTAGTGGTTACTGCTGTCTACTCTAGTGTAGTGGTTACTGCTGTCTGCTCTAGTGTAGTGGTTACTGCTGTCTACTCTAGTGTAGTGGTTACTGCTGTCTGCTCTAGTGTAGTGGTTACTGCTGTCTACTCTAGTGTAGTGGTTACTGCTGTCTACTCTAGTGTAGTGGTTACTGCTGTCTACTCTAGTGTAGTGGTTACTGCTGTCTACTCTAGTGTAGTGGTTACTGCTGTCTGCTGTCTGCTCTAGTGTAGTGGTTACTGCTGTCTACTCTAGTGTAGTGGTTACTGCTGTCTACTCTAGTGTAGTGGTTACTGCTGTCTGCTCTAGTGTAGTGGTTACTGCTGTCTACTCTAGTGTAGTGGTTACTGCTGTCTACTCTAGTGTAGTGGTTACTGCTGTCTACTCTAGTGTAGTGGTTACTGCTGTCTACTCTAGTGTAGTAGTTACTGCTGTCTGCTGTCTGCTCTAGTGTAGTGGTTACTGCTGTCTGCTGTCTACTCTAGTGTAGTGGTTACTGCTGTCTACTCTAGTGTAGTGGTTACTGCTGTCTACTCTAGTGTAGTGGTTACTGCTGTCTGCTCTAGTGTAGTGGTTACTGCTGTCTACTCTAGTGTAGTGGTTACTGCTGTCTACTCTAGTGTAGTGGTTACTGCTGTCTACTGTCTACTCTAGTGTAGTGGTTACTGCTGTCTACTGTCTACTCTAGTGTAGTGGTTACTGCTGTCTACTCTAGTGTAGTGGTTACTACTGTTTGCTCTAGTGTAGTGGTTACTGCTGTCTGCTCTAGTGTAGTGGTTACTGCTGTCTGCTCTAGTGTAGTGGTTACTGCTGTCTGCTGTCTACTCTAGTGTAGTGGTTACTGCTGTCTGCTGTCTACTCTAGTGTAGTGGTTACTGCTGTCTACTGTCTACTCTAGTGTAGTGGTTACTGCTGTCTGCTCTAGTGTAGTGGTTACTGCTGTCTGCTCTAGTGTAGTGGTTACTGCTGTCTGCTGTCTGCTCTAGTGTAGTGGTTACTGCTGTCTGCTCTAGTGTAGTGGTTACTGCTGTCTGCTGTCTGCTCTAGTGTAGTGGTTACTGCTGTCTGCTCTAGTGTAGTGGTTACTGCTGTCTGCTCTAGTGTAGTGGTTACTGCTGTCTGCTGTCTACTCTAGTGTAGTGGTTACTGCTGTCTACTCTAGTGTAGTGGTTACTGCTGTCTGCTCTAGTGTAGTGGTTACTGCTGTCTGCTGTCTACTCTAGTGTAGTGGTTACTGCTGTCTACTCTAGTGTAGTGGTTACTGCTGTCTGCTCTAGTGTAGTGGTTACTGCTGTCTGCTCTAGTGTAGTGGTTACTGCTGTCTACTCTAGTGTAGTGGTTACTGCTGTCTGCTGTCTACTCTAGTGTAGTGGTTACTGCTGTCTGCTCTAGTGTAGTGGTTACTGCTGTCTACTCTAGTGTAGTGGTTACTGCTGTCTACTCTAGTGTAGTGGTTACTGCTGTCTACTCTAGTGTAGTGGTTACTGCTGTCTGCTGTCTACTCTAGTGTAGTGGTTACTGCTGTCTACTCTAGTGTAGTGGTTACTGCTGTCTGCTGTCTACTCTAGTGTAGTGGTTACTGCTGTCTGCTCTAGTGTAGTGGTTACTGCTGTCTACTCTAGTGTAGTGGTTACTGCTGTCTGCTCTAGTGTAGTGGTTACTGCTGTCTGCTCTAGTGTAGTGGTTACTGCTGTCTGCTGTCTACTCTAGTGTAGTGGTTACTGCTGTCTGCTCTAGTGTAGTGGTTACTGCTGTCTGCTGTCTACTCTAGTGTAGTGGTTACTGCTGTCTACTCTAGTGTAGTGGTTACTGCTGTCTGCTCTAGTGTAGTGGTTACTGCTGTCTGCTCTAGTGTAGTGGTTACTGCTGTCTGCTGTCTACTCTAGTGTAGTGGTTACTACTGTCTACTCTAGTGTAGTGGTTACTGCTGTCTACTCTAGTGTAGTGGTTACTGCTGTCTACTCTAGTGTAGTGGTTACTGCTGTCTGCTCTAGTGTAGTGGTTACTGCTGTCTACTCTAGTGTAGTGGTTACTGCTGTCTGCTCTAGTGTAGTGGTTACTGCTGTCTACTCTAGTGTAGTGGTTACTGCTGTCTGCTCTAGTGTAGTGGTTACTGCTGTCTACTCTAGTGTAGTGGTTACTGCTGTCTGCTGTCTACTCTAGTGTAGTGGTTACTACTGTCTACTCTAGTGTAGTGGTTACTGCTGTCTACTCTAGTGTAGTGGTTACTGCTGTCTACTCTAGTGTAGTGGTTACTGCTGTCTGCTGTCTACTCTAGTGTAGTGGTTACTGCTGTCTGCTGTCTACTCTAGTGTAGTGGTTACTGCTGTCTACTCTAGTGTAGTGGTTACTGCTGTCTGCTCTAGTGTAGTGGTTACTGCTGTCTACTCTAGTGTAGTGGTTACTGCTGTCTGCTGTCTACTCTAGTGTAGTGGTTACTGCTGTCTACTGTCTACTCTAGTGTAGTGGTTACTGCTGTCTACTCTAGTGTAGTGGTTACTGCTGTCTGCTCTAGTGTAGTGGTTACTGCTGTCTACTCTAGTGTAGTGGTTACTGCTGTCTGCTCTAGTGTAGTGGTTACTGCTGTCTACTGTCTACTCTAGTGTAGTGGTTACTGCTGTCTACTCTAGTGTAGTGGTTACTGCTGTCTGCTGTCTACTCTAGTGTAGTGGTTACTGCTGTCTACTCTAGTGTAGTGGTTACTGCTGTCTGCTCTAGTGTAGTGGTTACTGCTGTCTGCTGTCTACTCTAGTGTAGTGGTTACTGCTGTCTGCTCTAGTGTAGTGGTTACTGCTGTCTGCTCTAGTGTAGTGGTTACTGCTGTCTACTCTAGTGTAGTGGTTACTGCTGTCTACTCTAGTGTAGTGGTTACTGCTGTCTACTCTAGTGTAGTGGTTACTGCTGTCTGCTGTCTACTCTAGTGTAGTGGTTACTGCTGTCTGCTGTCTACTCTAGTGTAGTGGTTACTGCTGTCTGCTCTAGTGTAGTGGTTACTGCTGTCTACTCTAGTGTAGTGGTTACTGCTGTCTGCTCTAGTGTAGTGGTTACTGCTGTCTGCTCTAGTGTAGTGGTTACTACTGTCTGCTCTAGTGTAGTGGTTACTGCTGTCTGCTCTAGTGTAGTGGTTACTGCTGTCTGCTGTCTACTCTAGTGTAGTGGTTACTGCTGTCTACTCTAGTGTAGTGGTTACTGCTGTCTACTGTCTACTCTAGTGTAGTGGTTACTGCTGTCTGCTCTAGTGTAGTGGTTACTGCTGTCTGCTCTAGTGTAGTGGTTACTGCTGTCTACTCTAGTGTAGTGGTTACTGCTGTCTACTCTAGTGTAGTGGTTACTGCTGTCTGCTCTAGTGTAGTGGTTACTGCTGTCTGCTCTAGTGTAGTGGTTACTGCTGTCTGCTCTAGTGTAGTGGTTACTGCTGTCTGCTCTAGTGTAGTGGTTACTGCTGTCTGCTCTAGTGTAGTGGTTACTGCTGTCTACTCTAGTGTAGTGGTTACTGCTGTCTGCTCTAGTGTAGTGGTTACTGCTGTCTGCTCTAGTGTAGTGGTTACTGCTGTCTACTCTAGTGTAGTGGTTACTGCTGTCTACTCTAGTGTAGTGGTTACTGCTGTCTACTCTAGTGTAGTGGTTACTGCTGTCTGCTCTAGTGTAGTGGTTACTGCTGTCTACTCTAGTGTAGTGGTTACTGCTGTCTGCTCTAGTGTAGTGGTTACTGCTGTCTGCTGTCTACTCTAGTGTAGTGGTTACTGCTGTCTGCTGTCTACTCTAGTGTAGTGGTTACTGCTGTCTGCTCTAGTGTAGTGGTTACTGCTGTCTGCTCTAGTGTAGTGGTTACTGCTGTCTACTCTAGTGTAGTGGTTACTGCTGTCTACTGTCTACTCTAGTGTAGTGGTTACTGCTGTCTACTCTAGTGTAGTGGTTACTGCTGTCTACTCTAGTGTAGTGGTTACTGCTGTCTACTCTAGTGTAGTGGTTACTGCTGTCTGCTGTCTGCTCTAGTGTAGTGGTTACTGCTGTCTACTCTAGTGTAGTGGTTACTGCTGTCTGCTGTCTACTCTAGTGTAGTGGTTACTGCTGTCTACTCTAGTGTAGTGGTTACTGCTGTCTGCTGTCTACTCTAGTGTAGTGGTTACTGCTGTCTGCTCTAGTGTAGTGGTTACTGCTGTCTACTCTAGTGTAGTGGTTACTGCTGTCTACTCTAGTGTAGTGGTTACTGCTGTCTACTGTCTACTCTAGTGTAGTGGTTACTGCTGTCTACTCTAGTGTAGTGGTTACTGCTGTCTGCTCTAGTGTAGTGGTTACTGCTGTCTGCTGTCTACTCTAGTGTAGTGGTTACTGCTGTCTGCTGTCTACTCTAGTGTAGTGGTTACTGCTGTCTGCTCTAGTGTAGTGGTTACTGCTGTCTACTCTAGTGTAGTGGTTACTGCTGTCTGCTGTCTGCTCTAGTGTAGTGGTTACTGCTGTCTACTCTAGTGTAGTGGTTACTGCTGTCTGCTCTAGTGTAGTGGTTACTGCTGTCTACTCTAGTGTAGTGGTTACTGCTGTCTACTCTAGTGTAGTGGTTACTGCTGTCTACTCTAGTGTAGTGGTTACTGCTGTCTGCTCTAGTGTAGTGGTTACTGCTGTCTGCTGTCTACTCTAGTGTAGTGGTTACTGCTGTCTGCTGTCTACTCTAGTGTAGTGGTTACTGCTGTCTGCTGTCTACTCTAGTGTAGTGGTTACTGCTGTCTACTCTAGTGTAGTGGTTACTGCTGTCTGCTGTCTACTCTAGTGTAGTGGTTACTGCTGTCTACTCTAGTGTAGTGGTTACTGCTGTCTACTCTAGTGTAGTGGTTACTGCTGTCTACTCTAGTGTAGTGGTTACTGCTGTCTGCTGTCTGCTCTAGTGTAGTGGTTACTGCTGTCTGCTCTAGTGTAGTGGTTACTGCTGTCTACTCTAGTGTAGTGGTTACTGCTGTCTGCTGTCTACTCTAGTGTAGTGGTTACTGCTGTCTACTCTAGTGTAGTGGTTACTGCTGTCTGCTCTAGTGTAGTGGTTACTGCTGTCTACTCTAGTGTAGTGGTTACTGCTGTCTACTCTAGTGTAGTGGTTACTGCTGTCTACTCTAGTGTAGTGGTTACTGCTGTCTGCTCTAGTGTAGTGGTTACTGCTGTCTACTCTAGTGTAGTGGTTACTGCTGTCTGCTCTAGTGTAGTGGTTACTGCTGTCTACTCTAGTGTAGTGGTTACTGCTGTCTGCTCTAGTGTAGTGGTTACTGCTGTCTACTCTAGTGTAGTGGTTACTGCTGTCTACTCTAGTGTAGTGGTTACTGCTGTCTGCTCTAGTGTAGTGGTTACTGCTGTCTACTCTAGTGTAGTGGTTACTGCTGTCTACTCTAGTGTAGTGGTTACTGCTGTCTACTCTAGTGTAGTGGTTACTGCTGTCTGCTCTAGTGTAGTGGTTACTGCTGTCTACTCTAGTGTAGTGGTTACTGCTGTCTACTGTCTGCTCTAGTGTAGTGGTTACTGCTGTCTACTCTAGTGTAGTGGTTACTGCTGTCTGCTCTAGTGTAGTGGTTACTGCTGTCTGCTGTCTACTCTAGTGTAGTGGTTACTGCTGTCTGCTGTCTGCTCTAGTGTAGTGGTTACTGCTGTCTGCTGTCTACTCTAGTGTAGTGGTTACTGCTGTCTACTCTAGTGTAGTGGTTACTGCTGTCTACTCTAGTGTAGTGGTTACTGCTGTCTGCTCTAGTGTAGTGGTTACTGCTGTCTGCTGTCTGCTCTAGTGTAGTGGTTACTGCTGTCTGCTGTCTACTCTAGTGTAGTGGTTACTGCTGTCTACTCTAGTGTAGTGGTTACTGCTGTCTACTGTCTACTCTAGTGTAGTGGTTACTGCTGTCTGCTCTAGTGTAGTGGTTACTGCTGTCTGCTCTAGTGTAGTGGTTACTGCTGTCTGCTCTAGTGTAGTGGTTACTGCTGTCTACTCTAGTGTAGTGGTTACTACTGTCTACTCTAGTGTAGTGGTTACTGCTGTCTACTCTAGTGTAGTGGTTACTGCTGTCTGCTCTAGTGTAGTGGTTACTGCTGTCTGCTGTCTACTCTAGTGTAGTGGTTACTGCTGTCTACTCTAGTGTAGTGGTTACTGCTGTCTACTCTAGTGTAGTGGTTACTGCTGTCTGCTCTAGTGTAGTGGTTACTGCTGTCTACTCTAGTGTAGTGGTTACTGCTGTCTACTCTAGTGTAGTGGTTACTGCTGTCTGCTGTCTACTCTAGTGTAGTGGTTACTGCTGTCTACTCTAGTGTAGTGGTTACTGCTGTCTGCTGTCTACTCTAGTGTAGTGGTTACTGCTGTCTGCTGTCTACTCTAGTGTAGTGGTTACTGCTGTCTGCTGTCTACTCTAGTGTAGTGGTTACTGCTGTCTGCTCTAGTGTAGTGGTTACTGCTGTCTGCTCTAGTGTAGTGGTTACTGCTGTCTACTCTAGTGTAGTGGTTACTGCTGTCTACTCTAGTGTAGTGGTTACTGCTGTCTACTCTAGTGTAGTGGTTACTGCTGTCTACTCTAGTGTAGTGGTTACTGCTGTCTACTCTAGTGTAGTGGTTACTGCTGTCTACTCTAGTGTAGTGGTTACTGCTGTCTGCTCTAGTGTAGTGGTTACTGCTGTCTACTCTAGTGTAGTGGTTACTGCTGTCTACTCTAGTGTAGTGGTTACTGCTGTCTACTCTAGTGTAGTGGTTACTGCTGTCTACTCTAGTGTAGTGGTTACTGCTGTCTACTCTAGTGTAGTGGTTACTGCTGTCTGCTCTAGTGTAGTGGTTACTGCTGTCTACTCTAGTGTAGTGGTTACTGCTGTCTGCTCTAGTGTAGTGGTTACTGCTGTCTACTCTAGTGTAGTGGTTACTACTGTCTACTCTAGTGTAGTGGTTACTGCTGTCTGCTCTAGTGTAGTGGTTACTGCTGTCTACTCTAGTGTAGTGGTTACTGCTGTCTACTCTAGTGTAGTGGTTACTACTGTCTACTCTAGTGTAGTGGTTACTGCTGTCTGCTGTCTGCTCTAGTGTAGTGGTTACTGCTGTCTACTGTCTACTCTAGTGTAGTGGTTACTGCTGTCTGCTCTAGTGTAGTGGTTACTGCTGTCTACTCTAGTGTAGTGGTTACTGCTGTCTACTCTAGTGTAGTGGTTACTGCTGTCTACTCTAGTGTAGTGGTTACTGCTGTCTGCTGTCTACTCTAGTGTAGTGGTTACTGCTGTCTACTCTAGTGTAGTGGTTACTGCTGTCTGCTCTAGTGTAGTGGTTACTGCTGTCTGCTCTAGTGTAGTGGTTACTGCTGTCTGCTCTAGTGTAGTGGTTACTGCTGTCTACTCTAGTGTAGTGGTTACTGCTGTCTGCTCTAGTGTAGTGGTTACTGCTGTCTACTCTAGTGTAGTGGTTACTGCTGTCTGCTCTAGTGTAGTGGTTACTGCTGTCTACTCTAGTGTAGTGGTTACTGCTGTCTACTCTAGTGTAGTGGTTACTGCTGTCTGCTGTCTGCTCTAGTGTAGTGGTTACTGCTGTCTGCTCTAGTGTAGTGGTTACTGCTGTCTACTCTAGTGTAGTGGTTACTGCTGTCTACTGTCTACTCTAGTGTAGTGGTTACTGCTGTCTACTCTAGTGTAGTGGTTACTGCTGTCTACTGTCTACTCTAGTGTAGTGGTTACTGCTGTCTACTCTAGTGTAGTGGTTACTGCTGTCTGCTGTCTGCTCTAGTGTAGTGGTTACTGCTGTCTGCTCTAGTGTAGTGGTTACTGCTGTCTGCTCTAGTGTAGTGGTTACTGCTGTCTGCTGTCTGCTCTAGTGTAGTGGTTACTGCTGTCTGCTGTCTACTCTAGTGTAGTGGTTACTGCTGTCTACTCTAGTGTAGTGGTTACTGCTGTCTACTCTAGTGTAGTGGTTACTGCTGTCTGCTCTAGTGTAGTGGTTACTGCTGTCTGCTCTAGTGTAGTGGTTACTGCTGTCTACTCTAGTGTAGTGGTTACTGCTGTCTACTCTAGTGTAGTGGTTACTGCTGTCTGCTGTCTGCTCTAGTGTAGTGGTTACTGCTGTCTACTCTAGTGTAGTGGTTACTGCTGTCTACTCTAGTGTAGTGGTTACTGCTGTCTACTCTAGTGTAGTGGTTACTGCTGTCTACTCTAGTGTAGTGGTTACTGCTGTCTACTCTAGTGTAGTGGTTACTGCTGTCTGCTCTAGTGTAGTGGTTACTGCTGTCTACTCTAGTGTAGTGGTTACTGCTGTCTACTCTAGTGTAGTGGTTACTGCTGTCTACTCTAGTGTAGTGGTTACTGCTGTCTACTGTCTACTCTAGTGTAGTGGTTACTGCTGTCTACTCTAGTGTAGTGGTTACTACTGTCTACTCTAGTGTAGTGGTTACTGCTGTCTACTCTAGTGTAGTGGTTACTGCTGTCTGCTCTAGTGTAGTGGTTACTGCTGTCTACTCTAGTGTAGTGGTTACTGCTGTCTACTCTAGTGTAGTGGTTACTGCTGTCTACTCTAGTGTAGTGGTTACTGCTGTCTACTCTAGTGTAGTGGTTACTGCTGTCTACTCTAGTGTAGTGGTTACTGCTGTCTGCTGTCTACTCTAGTGTAGTGGTTACTGCTGTCTACTCTAGTGTAGTGGTTACTGCTGTCTACTCTAGTGTAGTGGTTACTGCTGTCTGCTCTAGTGTAGTGGTTACTACTGTCTGCTGTCTACTCTAGTGTAGTGGTTACTGCTGTCTGCTCTAGTGTAGTGGTTACTGCTCTCTGCTGTCTACTCTAGTGTAGTGGTTACTGCTGTCTACTCTAGTGTAGTGGTTACTGCTGTCTACTCTAGTGTAGTGGTTACTGCTGTCTACTCTAGTGTAGTGGTTACTGCTGTCTACTCTAGTGTAGTGGTTACTGCTGTCTGCTCTAGTGTAGTGGTTACTGCTGTCTACTCTAGTGTAGTGGTTACTGCTGTCTGCTCTAGTGTAGTGGTTACTGCTGTCTACTCTAGTGTAGTGGTTACTGCTGTCTACTCTAGTGTAGTGGTTACTGCTGTCTGCTCTAGTGTAGTGGTTACTGCTGTCTACTCTAGTGTAGTGGTTACTGCTGTCTACTATAGTGTAGTGGTTACTGCTGTCTGCTCTAGTGTAGTGGTTACTGCTGTCTACTCTAGTGTAGTGGTTACTGCTGTCTACTCTAGTGTAGTGGTTACTGCTGTCTGCTCTAGTGTAGTGGTTACTGCTGTCTACTCTAGTGTAGTGGTTACTGCTGTCTACTCTAGTGTAGTGGTTACTGCTGTCTACTCTAGTGTAGTGGTTACTGCTGTCTACTCTAGTGTAGTGGTTACTGCTGTCTACTCTAGTGTAGTGGTTACTGCTGTCTGCTCTAGTGTAGTGGTTACTGCTGTCTGCTGTCTACTCTAGTGTAGTGGTTACTGCTGTCTGCTGTCTACTCTAGTGTAGTGGTTACTGCTGTCTGCTCTAGTGTAGTGGTTACTGCTGTCTACTCTAGTGTAGTGGTTACTGCTGTCTGCTGTCTACTCTAGTGTAGTGGTTACTGCTGTCTACTCTAGTGTAGTGGTTACTGCTGTCTACTCTAGTGTAGTGGTTACTGCTGTCTACTCTAGTGTAGTGGTTACTGCTGTCTGCTCTAGTGTAGTGGTTACTGCTGTCTACTCTAGTGTAGTGGTTACTGCTGTCTGCTCTAGTGTAGTGGTTACTGCTGTCTGCTGTCTACTCTAGTGTAGTGGTTACTGCTGTCTGCTGTCTACTCTAGTGTAGTGGTTACTGCTGTCTACTCTAGTGTAGTGGTTACTGCTGTCTGCTCTAGTGTAGTGGTTACTGCTGTCTGCTGTCTACTCTAGTGTAGTGGTTACTGCTGTCTACTCTAGTGTAGTGGTTACTGCTGTCTACTCTAGTGTAGTGGTTACTACTGTCTACTCTAGTGTAGTGGTTACTGCTGTCTACTCTAGTGTAGTGGTTACTGCTGTCTACTCTAGTGTAGTGGTTACTGCTGTCTGCTCTAGTGTAGTGGTTACTGCTGTCTGCTGTCTGCTCTAGTGTAGTGGTTACTGCTGTCTGCTCTAGTGTAGTGGTTACTGCTGTCTACTCTAGTGTAGTGGTTACTGCTGTCTACTCTAGTGTAGTGGTTACTGCTGTCTACTCTAGTGTAGTGGTTACTGCTGTCTACTCTAGTGTAGTGGTTACTGCTGTCTACTCTAGTGTAGTGGTTACTGCTGTCTACTCTAGTGTAGTGGTTACTGCTGTCTACTGTCTGCTCTAGTGTAGTGGTTACTGCTGTCTACTCTAGTGTAGTGGTTACTGCTGTCTACTCTAGTGTAGTGGTTACTGCTGTCTGCTGTCTGCTCTAGTGTAGTGGTTACTGCTGTCTGCTGTCTACTCTAGTGTAGTGGTTACTGCTGTCTACTGTCTACTCTAGTGTAGTGGTTACTGCTGTCTACTGTCTACTCTAGTGTAGTGGTTACTGCTGTCTACTCTAGTGTAGTGGTTACTGCTGTCTACTCTAGTGTAGTGGTTACTGCTGTCTGCTGTCTACTCTAGTGTAGTGGTTACTGCTGTCTGCTCTAGTGTAGTGGTTACTGCTGTCTGCTGTCTACTCTAGTGTAGTGGTTACTGCTGTCTGCTGTCTACTCTAGTGTAGTGGTTACTGCTGTCTACTCTAGTGTAGTGGTTACTGCTGTCTACTCTAGTGTAGTGGTTACTGCTGTCTACTCTAGTGTAGTGGTTACTGCTGTCTACTCTAGTGTAGTGGTTACTGCTGTCTACTGTCTACTCTAGTGTAGTGGTTACTGCTGTCTACTCTAGTGTAGTGGTTACTGCTGTCTACTCTAGTGTAGTGGTTACTGCTGTCTGCTGTCTACTCTAGTGTAGTGGTTACTGCTGTCTACTCTAGTGTAGTGGTTACTGCTGTCTACTCTAGTGTAGTGGTTACTGCTGTCTACTCTAGTGTAGTGGTTACTGCTGTCTACTCTAGTGTAGTGGTTACTGCTGTCTACTCTAGTGTAGTGGTTACTGCTGTCTACTCTAGTGTAGTGGTTACTGCTGTCTGCTCTAGTGTAGTGGTTACTGCTGTCTGCTGTCTACTCTAGTGTAGTGGTTACTGCTGTCTACTCTAGTGTAGTGGTTACTACTGTCTGCTCTAGTGTAGTGGTTACTGCTGTCTGCTCTAGTGTAGTGGTTACTGCTGTCTGCTGTCTGCTCTAGTGTAGTGGTTACTGCTGTCTGCTCTAGTGTAGTGGTTACTGCTGTCTACTCTAGTGTAGTGGTTACTGCTGTCTACTCTAGTGTAGTGGTTACTGCTGTCTACTCTAGTGTAGTGGTTACTGCTGTCTACTCTAGTGTAGTGGTTACTGCTGTCTGCTCTAGTGTAGTGGTTACTGCTGTCTACTCTAGTGTAGTGGTTACTGCTGTCTGCTCTAGTGTAGTGGTTACTGCTGTCTACTCTAGTGTAGTGGTTACTACTGTCTACTCTAGTGTAGTGGTTACTGCTGTCTGCTCTAGTGTAGTGGTTACTGCTGTCTACTCTAGTGTAGTGGTTACTGCTGTCTACTCTAGTGTAGTGGTTACTACTGTCTACTCTAGTGTAGTGGTTACTGCTGTCTGCTGTCTGCTCTAGTGTAGTGGTTACTGCTGTCTACTGTCTACTCTAGTGTAGTGGTTACTGCTGTCTGCTCTAGTGTAGTGGTTACTGCTGTCTACTCTAGTGTAGTGGTTACTGCTGTCTACTCTAGTGTAGTGGTTACTGCTGTCTACTCTAGTGTAGTGGTTACTGCTGTCTGCTGTCTACTCTAGTGTAGTGGTTACTGCTGTCTACTCTAGTGTAGTGGTTACTGCTGTCTGCTCTAGTGTAGTGGTTACTGCTGTCTGCTCTAGTGTAGTGGTTACTGCTGTCTGCTCTAGTGTAGTGGTTACTGCTGTCTACTCTAGTGTAGTGGTTACTGCTGTCTGCTCTAGTGTAGTGGTTACTGCTGTCTACTCTAGTGTAGTGGTTACTGCTGTCTGCTCTAGTGTAGTGGTTACTGCTGTCTACTCTAGTGTAGTGGTTACTGCTGTCTACTCTAGTGTAGTGGTTACTGCTGTCTGCTGTCTGCTCTAGTGTAGTGGTTACTGCTGTCTGCTCTAGTGTAGTGGTTACTGCTGTCTACTCTAGTGTAGTGGTTACTGCTGTCTACTGTCTACTCTAGTGTAGTGGTTACTGCTGTCTACTCTAGTGTAGTGGTTACTGCTGTCTACTGTCTACTCTAGTGTAGTGGTTACTGCTGTCTACTCTAGTGTAGTGGTTACTGCTGTCTGCTGTCTGCTCTAGTGTAGTGGTTACTGCTGTCTGCTCTAGTGTAGTGGTTACTGCTGTCTGCTCTAGTGTAGTGGTTACTGCTGTCTGCTGTCTGCTCTAGTGTAGTGGTTACTGCTGTCTGCTGTCTACTCTAGTGTAGTGGTTACTGCTGTCTACTCTAGTGTAGTGGTTACTGCTGTCTACTCTAGTGTAGTGGTTACTGCTGTCTGCTCTAGTGTAGTGGTTACTGCTGTCTGCTCTAGTGTAGTGGTTACTGCTGTCTACTCTAGTGTAGTGGTTACTGCTGTCTACTCTAGTGTAGTGGTTACTGCTGTCTGCTGTCTGCTCTAGTGTAGTGGTTACTGCTGTCTACTCTAGTGTAGTGGTTACTGCTGTCTACTCTAGTGTAGTGGTTACTGCTGTCTACTCTAGTGTAGTGGTTACTGCTGTCTACTCTAGTGTAGTGGTTACTGCTGTCTACTCTAGTGTAGTGGTTACTGCTGTCTGCTCTAGTGTAGTGGTTACTGCTGTCTACTCTAGTGTAGTGGTTACTGCTGTCTACTCTAGTGTAGTGGTTACTGCTGTCTACTCTAGTGTAGTGGTTACTGCTGTCTACTGTCTACTCTAGTGTAGTGGTTACTGCTGTCTACTCTAGTGTAGTGGTTACTACTGTCTACTCTAGTGTAGTGGTTACTGCTGTCTACTCTAGTGTAGTGGTTACTGCTGTCTGCTCTAGTGTAGTGGTTACTGCTGTCTACTCTAGTGTAGTGGTTACTGCTGTCTACTCTAGTGTAGTGGTTACTGCTGTCTACTCTAGTGTAGTGGTTACTGCTGTCTACTCTAGTGTAGTGGTTACTGCTGTCTACTCTAGTGTAGTGGTTACTGCTGTCTGCTGTCTACTCTAGTGTAGTGGTTACTGCTGTCTACTCTAGTGTAGTGGTTACTGCTGTCTACTCTAGTGTAGTGGTTACTGCTGTCTGCTCTAGTGTAGTGGTTACTACTGTCTGCTGTCTACTCTAGTGTAGTGGTTACTGCTGTCTGCTCTAGTGTAGTGGTTACTGCTCTCTGCTGTCTACTCTAGTGTAGTGGTTACTGCTGTCTACTCTAGTGTAGTGGTTACTGCTGTCTACTCTAGTGTAGTGGTTACTGCTGTCTACTCTAGTGTAGTGGTTACTGCTGTCTACTCTAGTGTAGTGGTTACTGCTGTCTGCTCTAGTGTAGTGGTTACTGCTGTCTACTCTAGTGTAGTGGTTACTGCTGTCTGCTCTAGTGTAGTGGTTACTGCTGTCTACTCTAGTGTAGTGGTTACTGCTGTCTACTATAGTGTAGTGGTTACTGCTGTCTGCTCTAGTGTAGTGGTTACTGCTGTCTACTCTAGTGTAGTGGTTACTGCTGTCTACTCTAGTGTAGTGGTTACTGCTGTCTGCTCTAGTGTAGTGGTTACTGCTGTCTACTCTAGTGTAGTGGTTACTGCTGTCTACTCTAGTGTAGTGGTTACTGCTGTCTACTCTAGTGTAGTGGTTACTGCTGTCTACTCTAGTGTAGTGGTTACTGCTGTCTACTCTAGTGTAGTGGTTACTGCTGTCTGCTCTAGTGTAGTGGTTACTGCTGTCTGCTGTCTACTCTAGTGTAGTGGTTACTGCTGTCTGCTGTCTACTCTAGTGTAGTGGTTACTGCTGTCTGCTCTAGTGTAGTGGTTACTGCTGTCTACTCTAGTGTAGTGGTTACTGCTGTCTGCTGTCTACTCTAGTGTAGTGGTTACTGCTGTCTACTCTAGTGTAGTGGTTACTGCTGTCTACTCTAGTGTAGTGGTTACTGCTGTCTACTCTAGTGTAGTGGTTACTGCTGTCTGCTCTAGTGTAGTGGTTACTGCTGTCTACTCTAGTGTAGTGGTTACTGCTGTCTGCTCTAGTGTAGTGGTTACTGCTGTCTGCTGTCTACTCTAGTGTAGTGGTTACTGCTGTCTGCTGTCTACTCTAGTGTAGTGGTTACTGCTGTCTACTCTAGTGTAGTGGTTACTGCTGTCTGCTCTAGTGTAGTGGTTACTGCTGTCTGCTGTCTACTCTAGTGTAGTGGTTACTGCTGTCTACTCTAGTGTAGTGGTTACTGCTGTCTACTCTAGTGTAGTGGTTACTACTGTCTACTCTAGTGTAGTGGTTACTGCTGTCTACTCTAGTGTAGTGGTTACTGCTGTCTACTCTAGTGTAGTGGTTACTGCTGTCTGCTCTAGTGTAGTGGTTACTGCTGTCTGCTGTCTGCTCTAGTGTAGTGGTTACTGCTGTCTGCTCTAGTGTAGTGGTTACTGCTGTCTGCTGTCTACTCTAGTGTAGTGGTTACTGCTGTCTACTCTAGTGTAGTGGTTACTGCTGTCTGCTCTAGTGTAGTGGTTACTGCTGTCTGCTGTCTGCTCTAGTGTAGTGGTTACTGATGTCTACTCTAGTGTAGTGGTTACTGCTGTCTGCTCTAGTGTAGTGGTTACTGCTGTCTGCTGTCTGCTCTAGTGTAGTGGTTACTGATGTCTACTCTAGTGTAGTGGTTACTGCTGTCTACTCTAGTGTAGTGGTTACTGCTGTCTACTCTAGTGTAGTGGTTACTGCTGTCTACTCTAGTGTAGTGGTTACTGCTGTCTACTCTAGTGTAGTGGTTACTGCTGTCTACTCTAGTGTAGTGGTTACTGCTGTCTACTGTCTGCTCTAGTGTAGTGGTTACTGCTGTCTACTCTAGTGTAGTGGTTACTGCTGTCTACTCTAGTGTAGTGGTTACTGCTGTCTGCTGTCTGCTCTAGTGTAGTGGTTACTGCTGTCTGCTGTCTACTCTAGTGTAGTGGTTACTGCTGTCTACTGTCTACTCTAGTGTAGTGGTTACTGCTGTCTACTGTCTACTCTAGTGTAGTGGTTACTGCTGTCTACTCTAGTGTAGTGGTTACTGCTGTCTACTCTAGTGTAGTGGTTACTGCTGTCTGCTGTCTACTCTAGTGTAGTGGTTACTGCTGTCTGCTCTAGTGTAGTGGTTACTGCTGTCTGCTGTCTGCTCTAGTGTAGTGGTTACTGCTGTCTGCTGTCTACTCTAGTGTAGTGGTTACTGCTGTCTACTCTAGTGTAGTGGTTACTGCTGTCTACTCTAGTGTAGTGGTTACTGCTGTCTACTCTAGTGTAGTGGTTACTGCTGTCTACTCTAGTGTAGTGGTTACTGCTGTCTACTCTAGTGTAGTGGTTACTGCTGTCTACTCTAGTGTAGTGGTTACTGCTGTCTACTCTAGTGTAGTGGTTACTGCTGTCTACTCTAGTGTAGTGGTTACTGCTGTCTACTCTAGTGTAGTGGTTACTGCTGTCTGCTCTAGTGTAGTGGTTACTGCTGTCTGCTGTCTACTCTAGTGTAGTGGTTACTGCTGTCTACTCTAGTGTAGTGGTTACTACTGTCTGCTCTAGTGTAGTGGTTACTGCTGTCTGCTCTAGTGTAGTGGTTACTGCTGTCTGCTGTCTACTCTAGTGTAGTGGTTACTGCTGTCTACTCTAGTGTAGTGGTTACTGCTGTCTGCTCTAGTGTAGTGGTTACTGCTGTCTGCTCTAGTGTAGTGGTTACTGCTGTCTACTCTAGTGTAGTGGTTACTGCTGTCTACTCTAGTGTAGTGGTTACTGCTGTCTACTCTAGTGTAGTGGTTACTGCTGTCTACTCTAGTGTAGTGGTTACTGCTGTCTACTCTAGTGTAGTGGTTACTGCTGTCTGCTCTAGTGTAGTGGTTACTGCTGTCTACTCTAGTGTAGTGGTTACTGCTGTCTACTCTAGTGTAGTGGTTACTGCTGTCTACTCTAGTGTAGTGGTTACTGCTGTCTACTCTAGTGTAGTGGTTACTGCTGTCTACTCTAGTGTAGTGGTTACTGCTGTCTGCTCTAGTGTAGTGGTTACTGCTGTCTACTCTAGTGTAGTGGTTACTGCTGTCTACTCTAGTGTAGTGGTTACTGCTGTCTACTCTAGTGTAGTGGTTACTGCTGTCTGCTGTCTACTCTAGTGTAGTGGTTACTGCTGTCTACTCTAGTGTAGTGGTTACTGCTGTCTACTCTAGTGTAGTGGTTACTGCTGTCTGCTCTAGTGTAGTGGTTACTGCTGTCTGCTCTAGTGTAGTGGTTACTGCTGTCTACTCTAGTGTAGTGGTTACTGCTGTCTACTCTAGTGTAGTGGTTACTGCTGTCTACTCTAGTGTAGTGGTTACTGCTGTCTACTCTAGTGTAGTGGTTACTGCTGTCTGCTGTCTACTCTAGTGTAGTGGTTACTGCTGTCTGCTCTAGTGTAGTGGTTACTGCTGTCTACTCTAGTGTAGTGGTTACTGCTGTCTACTCTCGTGTAGTGGTTACTGCTGTCTACTCTCGTGTAGTGGTTACTGCTGTTGAATTTGAACACAACAAAAAAAACTCTAAACAAACAACATAAAGAATTATCTATCCAAAACGGAGATGTGTGGATAAACCACTTCTCCAATCTTTTTGGCTCTATAACAAAGAACAAGCAGCAAAAACATATACATGATCAAATATAAATCTTAGAATCAACTATTAAAGACTACCAGAACCCACTGGATTCTCCTATTACATTAAAGACTACCAGAACCCACTGGATTCTCCTATTACATTAAAGACTACCAGAACCCACTGGATTGTCCTATTACATTAAAGACTACCAAAACCCACTTGATTCTCCTATTACATTAAAGATATTACATTCTGTGAAGCCTGCGCTGACAGACCAAAGAAAGAGAGATATGCTGTGAAGCCTGTGCTGACAGACCAAAGAAGGGGATATATTCTGTGAAGCCTGCGCTGACAGACCAAAGAAAGAGATATGCTGTGCTGACAGACCAAAGAAGGGGATATATTCTGTGAAGCCTGCGCTGACAGACCAAAGAAAGAGAGATATGCTGTGAAGACAGACCAAAGAAGGGGATATATTCTGTGAAGCCTGCGCTGACAGACCAAAGAAAGAGAGATATGCTGTGAAGACAGACCAAAGAAGGGGATATGCTGTGAAGACAGACCAAAGAAGGAGGATATGCTGTGAAGACAGACCAAAGAAGGAGGATATGCTGTGAAGACAGACCAAAGAAGGGGATATGCTGTGAAGACAGACCAAAGAAGGGGATATATTCTGTGAAGCCTGTGAAGACAGACCAAATAAGGGGATATATTCTGTGAAGCCTGTGAAGACAGACCAAAGAAGGAGGATATGCTGTGAAGACAGACCAAAGAAGGGGATATGCTGTGAAGACAGACCAAAGAAGGGGATATATTCTGTGAAGCCTGTGAAGACAGACCAAATAAGGGGATATATTCTGTGAAGCCTGTGAAGACAGACCCAAGAAGGGGATATATTCTGTGAAGCCTGTGACGACAGACCAAAGAAGGGGATATATTCTGTGAAGCCTGCGCTGACAGACCAAAGAAAGAGAGATATGCTGTGAAGACAGACCAAAGAAGGGGATATGCTGTGAAGACAGACCAAAGAAGGGGATATATTCTGTGAAGCCTGTGAAGACAGACCAAAGAAGGGGATATATTCTGTGAAGCCTGTGAAGACAGACCAAATAAGGGGATATATTCTGTGAAGCCTGCGCTGACAGACCAAAGAAGGGGATATATTCTGTGAAGCCTGCGAAGACAGACCAAATAAGGGGATATATTCTGTGAAGCCTGTGAAGACAGACCAAAGGAGGGGGATATGCTGTGAAGCCTGTGAAGACAGACCAAAGGAGGGGGATATGCTGTGAAGCCGGTGAAGACAGACCCAACATGCAGCAAGTGGTCGTTATTCATTTAAAATCAATTGAGCTATTCAGCTACACAAAAATGTTAAAATAAAACGTCGAAAAGTTTGCCAAACATTGCATGACCAAATTGTCACATCTGCTCCTGCTACACTCTCTGGTGTTCATCCGATGTCTTCTTGACCTGCAGAAGTACACTCTCTCTCTCTGTGTGATTGTGTAGTTGGAGACAGGTGTGCTGGATTCAGAGCAGATCCCTACCAGCTGCAACTCGTTCCATAATCAAGACCTCTACAAATACTCAGTCCTGCCACTTCCACTCTGCCAGATCATAATCTCTACTCAGTCAGTTCATGTTGCTCACCATTTATGATTACTAAAGATCCTGTTACTCTGCTGTGCCTGTTTCCCTGCCTGACATCGTTTATCCTCTCATTGCAGTTTACCGTTCTGTCTCTGGCTCCTGTCTCCTGTTCCACATCTCACCACCCAACTACCTTGTTCTGGATTTTACTCACCACCACTACCTTGGATTCCCCTCAGGATCTGTTTACCCTGTTCTACTCAGCCAACTCCAACCTCAGTCTCCACATCTGGTTTTTCTGCAGCTCATCCGAGCTTGGTTTTTGCTCTGACATGCTGTGTCAACTGTGGTACCTTACATAGACAGGTGTGTGCCTTTCCATATCATGTCCATTCAATTGAATTTACCACAGGTGGACTCCAATGAAGTTGTAGAAACATCTCAAGGATGATCAATGGAGACCGAATGCACCTGAGCTCAATTTCGAGTCTCCATATATTTTCTGATTTTATTTTTGCTTTGTCATTATGGGATATTGTTTGTATATTGATAAGGATTTGTATTTCTTTATTCCATTCCATTTTATAATAAGGCTGTAATGTAACATATGTGGAAAAGGGGAAGGGGTCTGAATACTTTCAAAATGCACTGGATACACACTATACACACACACACTACGCTGATACTCACACACATTAACATACACTACATACACACACACACACATAACAAACACTCATACTGACACACACACGCATACGTACACACACGTACACACACACACACACACACACTCATTTCGACACAACACACACACACACATAACAAACACTCATACTGACACACACACACATACGTACACACACGTACACACACACACACTCATTCCGACACAACACACACATACACACACACACACATAACAAACACTCATACTGACACACCCAAACTCATTCCGACACAACACACACACTTTCACATTCATTATTTGCTGTTGCTACACTGTTCTTTATTTTACTCTCATTATTATTATTATTATATTACAAATACCTTATTATTATCTATCCTGATGTCTAGTCACTTTACCCTGCCTTCATGTATATATCTACCTCAAATACCTTATTATTATCTATCCTGATGCCTAGTCACTTTACCCTGCCTTCATGTACATATCTACCTCAAATACCTTATTATTATCTATCCTGATGTCTAGTCACTTTACCCTGCCTTCATGTACATATCTACCTCAAATACCTTATTATTATCTATCCTGATGCCTAGTCACTTTACCCTGCCTTCATGTACATATCTACCTCAAATACCTTATTATTATCTATCCTGATGTCTAGTCACTTTACCCTGCCTTCATGTACATATCTACCTCAAATACCTTATTATTATCTATCCTGATGCCTAGTCACTTTACCCTGCCTTCATGTACATATCTACCTCAAATACCTTATTATTATCTATCCTGATGCCTAGTCACTTTACCCTGCCTTCATGTACATATCTACCTCAAATACCTTATTATTATCTATCCTGATGCCTAGTCACTTTACCCTGCCTTCATGTACATATCTACCTCAAATACCTTATTATTATCTATCCTGATGCCTAGTCACTTTACCCTGCCTTCATGTACATATCTACCTCAAATACCTTATTATTATCTATCCTGATGCCTAGTCTCTTTACCCTGCCTTCATGTACATATCTACCTCAAATACCTTGTACCTCTCCACATTGATCTGGTACTCCCTGTATATAGCTCCACATTGATCTGGTACTGGTACTTCCTGTATATAGCTCCACATTGATCTGGTACTTCCTGTATATAGCTCCACATTGATCTGGTACTGTTACTTCCTGTATATAGCTCCACATTGATCTGGTACAAACCTGTATATAGCTCCATTCTTGTGTATTTAATTCCTCTTGTGTTACTTGTATATACTTTTTGTACTCTGCATCGTTGGAAAGGGCTCGTAAACAAGCATTTCACAGTAAAGTCTACACCTGTTGTATTTGGTGCAAATGACACATAAAAATGTATTAGATTTGGTTTGAGACAGAGAGAGAGAGGGAGTGCAGGGCCACCTAGACAGCCGTGGCAGGAGATAAATCTGTGGCCCATATTAGGATCCGTCATCTGTGATTTTCAGTATGATCAACCAGATGTTGGGGTCAAAATATTGGTTGGACTCTTTGGCGTGCTGGCAGGGGGGGAACGATTCAATTTCCCCTTGATGGATGAGCGACCGGAGACAGCAGCCCCGAGGGACCTGACCTTAGAGATACACAGAGACCAGCACTCAGTCACCATCTTCTCCTTCCCCGAGCCACTGTAAAATATTACCATTCATTCTTCTCATTCCCTCTCTATTTCTCCACCCATCTCTCTCTCTCTCTCTCTCTCTCTCTCTCTCTGTCTCTCTCTCTCTCTCTCTCTCTCTCTCTGTCTGTCTGTCTGTCTGTCTGTCTGTCTGTCTGTCTGTCTGTCTGTCTGTCTGTCTGTCTGTCTGAGCTGACACAGAGGCCGGCTACGCCTCTCAGACAATGCTTGTATTCATTACACCTGTTTTCATCATAACTGATGGTTTCCTTCAGGTGAACAGTGATACGGAACTGTTACGGGTTTTATGGTGGTTCTGAATTAGCTAACTTGTCAACAAACAAGTAGAATACCATCTGTAGACACTGGTTCCATTGTATTTACTGTGTAGGGTATTGAAACCTCAAGAGTTTCAAAAGTATTTTGTCTGTATTAATGTTTTATATTCCAGTGATGTATGTTATAATGTTGTTTCTATGCAGTATAAATACATTAAAATGACTAGATTATCCAGTAGCATCAAAAATCATACAACAAGAATATTCTCAGGCCTCCCTCCCTTGAAAAACAGTGTGCATCAAGTGGACTTCTAAAATAGATGAGTGGTGTCTGAGTCAAGTAGGAGCTGATGTTGGACGGGATACATCATCATCACTGCAGGATTCAGGCTGGTCTGACTAAAAAACACTCAATCATCACTGTAGGATTCAGGCTGGTCTGACTAAAAAACACTCAATCATCGCTTCAGGCTGGTCTGACTAAAAACACTCAATCATCACTGCAGGATTCAGGCTGGTCTGACTAAAAACACTCAATCATCACTGCAGGATTCAGGCTGGTCTGACTAAAAAACACTCAATCATCACTGTAGGATTCAGGCTGGTCTGACCAAAAAACACTCAATCATCGCTTCAGGCTGGCCTGACTAAAAAACACTCAATCATCACTGCTGTGTTCAGGCTGGTCTGACTAAAAAACACTCAATCATCACTGTAGGCTTCAGGCTGGTCTGACTAAAAAACACTCAATCATCACTGTAGCCTTCAGGCTGGTCTGACTAAAAAACACTCAATCATCGCTTCAGGCTGGTCTGACTAAAAAACACTCAATCATCACTGTAAGCTTCAGGCTGGTCCGACTAAAAAACACTCAATCATCGCTTCAGGCTGGTCTGACTAAAAAACACTCAATCATCGCTTCAGGCTGGTCTGACTAAAAAACACTCAATCATCACTGCAGGATTCAGGCTGGTCTGACTAAAAAACACTCAATCATCACTGTAGGATTCAGGCTGGTCTGACTAAAAAACACTCAATCATCACAGTAGGCTTCAGGCTGGTCTGACTAAAAAACACTCAATCATCACTGTAGCCTTCAGGCTGGTCTGACTAAAAAACACTCAATCTTCACTGCAGGATTCAGGCTGGTCTGACTAAAAAAAACTCAATCATCACTGTAGCCTTCAGGCTGGTCTGACTAAAAAACACTCAATCATCACTGCAGGATTCAGGCTGGACTGACTAAAAAACACTCAATCATTGCTTCAGGCTGGTCTGACTAAAAAAACACTCAATCATCACTGCAGGATTCAGGCTGGTCTGACTAAAAAACACTCAATCATCACTGCAGGATTCAGGCTGGTCTGACTAAAAAACACTCAATCATCACTGTAGGATTCAGGCTGGTCTGACTAAAAAACACTCAATCGTCACTGCAGGATTCAGGCTGGTCTGACTAAAAAACACTCAATCATCACTGCAGGATTCCGGCTGGTCTGACTAAAAAACACTCAATCATCACTGTAGGCTTCAGGCTGGTCTGACAAAAAAAACCACTCAATTATCACTGTAGGATTCATGCTGGTCTGACTAAAAAACACTCAATCACAACTGCAGGATTCAGGCTGGTCTGACAAAAAAACACTCAATCATCGCTTCAGGCTGGTCTGACTAAAAAACACTCAATCATCACTGTAGGATTCAGGCTGGTCTGACTAAAAAACACTCAATCATTGCTTCAGGCTGATCTGACTAAAAAACACTCAATTATCACTGCAGGATTCAGGCTGGTCTGACTAAAAAACACTCAATCCTCACTGTAGGATTCAGGCTGGTCTGACTAAAAAGCACTCAATCATCACTGTAGGCTTCAGGCTGGTCTGACTAAAAAACACTCAATCATCACTGTAGGCTTCAGGCTGGTCTGACTAAAAAACACTCAATCATCACTGTCGGCTTCAGGCTGGTCGGACTAAAAAACACTCAATCATCACTGTAGGATTCAGGCTGGTCTGACTAAAAAACACTCAATCATCACTGTAGGATTCAGGCTGGTCTGTCTGACTAAAAAACACTCAATCATCACTGTAGCCTTCAGGCTGGTCTGACTAAAAAACACTCAATCTTCACTGCAGGATTCAGGCTGGTCTGACTAAAAAAAACTCAATCATCACTGTAGCCTTCAGGCTGGTCTGACTAAAAAACACTCAATCATCACTGCAGGATTCAGGCTGGACTGACTAAAAAACACTCAATCATTGCTTCAGGCTGGTCTGACTAAAAAACACTCAATCATCACTGTAGGATTCAGGCTGGTCTGACTAAAAAACACTCAATCGTCACTGCAGGATTCAGGCTGGTCTGACTAAAAAACACTCAATCATCACTGCAGGATTCCGGCTGGTCTGACTAAAAAACACTCAATCATCACTGTAGGCTTCAGGCTGGTCTGACAAAAAAAACCACTCAATTATCACTGTAGGATTCATGCTGGTCTGACTAAAAAACACTCAATCATAACTGCAGGATTCAGGCTGGTCTGACAAAAAAACACTCAATCATCGCTTCAGGCTGGTCTGACTAAAAAACACTCAATCATCACTGTAGGATTCAGGCTGGTCTGACTAAAAAACACTCAATCATTGCTTCAGGCTTATCTGACTAAAAAACACTCAATCATCACTGCAGGATTCAGGCTGGTCTGACTAAAAAACACTCAATCCTCACTGTAGGATTCAGGCTGGTCTGACTAAAAAGCACTCAATCATCACTGTAGGCTTCAGGCTGGTCTGACTAAAAAACACTCAATCATCACTGTAGGCTTCACGCTGGTCTGACTAAAAAACTCTCAATCATCACTGTCGGCTTCAGGCTGATCGGACTAAAAAACACTCAATCATCACTGTAGGATTCAGGCTGGTCTGACTAAAAAACACTCAATCATCGCTTCAGGCTGGTCTGACTAAGAAACACTCAATCATCACTGCAGCCTTCAGGCTGGTCTGACTAAAAAACACTCAATCATCGCTTCAGGCTGGTCTGACTAAGAAACACTCAATCATCACTGCAGGATTCAGGCTGGTCTGACTAAAAAACACTCAATCATCACTGTAGGATTCAGGTTGGTCTGTCTGACTAAAAAACACTCAATCATCACTGTAGCCTTCAGGCTGGTCTGACTAAAAAACACTCAATCTTCACTGCAGGATTCAGGCTGGTCTGACTAAAAAAAACTCAATCATCACTGTAGCCTTCAGGCTGGTCTGACTAAAAAACACTCAATCATCACTGCAGGATTCAGGCTGGACTGACTAAAAAACACTCAATCATTGCTTCAGGCTGGTCTGACTAAAAAACACTCAATCATCACTGCAGGATTCAGGCTGGTCTGACTAAAAAACACTCAATCATCACTGCAGGATTCAGGCTGGTCTGACTAAAAAACACTCAATCATCACTGTAGGATTCAGGCTGGTCTGACTAAAAAACACTCAATCATCACTGTAGGATTCAGGCTGGTCTGACTAAAAAACACTCAATCGTCACTGCAGGATTCAGGCTGGTCTGAGTAAAAAACACTCAATCATCACTGCAGGATTCCGGCTGGTCTGACTAAAAAACACTCAATCATCACTGTAGGCTTCAGGCTGGTCTGACAAAAAAAAACACTCAATTATCACTGTAGGATTCATGCTGGTCTGACTAAAAAACACTCAATCATAACTGCAGGATTCAGGCTGGTCTGACTAAAAAACACTCAATCATCGCTGTAGGATTCAGGCTGGTCTGACTAAAAAACACTCAATCATTGCTTCAGGCTGATCTGACTAAAAAACACTCAATCATCACTGCAGGATTCAGGCTGGTCTGACTAAAAAACACTCAATCCTCACTGTAGGATTCAGGCTGGTCTGACTAAAAAGCACTCAATCTTCACTGTAGGCTTCAGGCTGGTCTGACTAAAAAACACTCAATCATCACTGTAGGCTTCAGGCTGGTCTGACTAAAAAACACTCAATCATCACTGTCGGCTTCAGGCTGGTCGGACTAAAAAACACTCAATCATCACTGTAGGATTCAGGCTGGTCTGACTAAGAAACACTCAATCATCACTGCAGCCTTCAGGCTGGTCTGACTAAGAAACACTCAATCATCACTGTAGGATTCAGGCTGGTCTGACCAAAAAACACTCAATCATCACTGCAGGCTGGCCTGACTAAAAAACACTCAATCATCACTGCTGTGTTCAGGCTGGTCTGACAAAAAAACACTCAATCATCACTGCAGGATTCAGGCTGGTCTGACTAAAAAACACTCAATCATCACTGCAGGATTCAGGCTGGTCTGACTAAAAAACACTCAATCTTCACTGCAGGATTCAGGCTGGTCTGACTAAAAAACACTCAATCATCACTGCAGGATTCAGGCTGGTCTGACTAAAAAACACTCAATCATCACTGCAGGATTCAGGCTGGACTGACTAAAAAACACTCAATCATTGCTTCAGGCTGGTCTGACTAAAAAACACTCAATCATCACTGCAGGATTCAGGCTGGTCTGACTAAAAAACACTCAATCATCACTGCAGGATTCAGGCTGGTCTGACTAAAAAACACTCAATCATCACTGTAGGATTCAGGCTGGTCTGACTAAAAAACACTCAATCATCACTGTAGGATTCAGGCTGGTCTGACTAAAAAACACTCAATCGTCACTGCAGGATTCAGGCTGGTCTGAGTAAAAAACACTCAATCGTCACTGCAGGATTCCGGCTGGTCTGACTAAAAAACACTCAATCATCACTGTAGGCTTCAGGCTGGTCTGACAAAAAAAAACACTCAATTATCACTGTAGGATTCATGCTGGTCTGACTAAAAAACACTCAATCATAACTGCAGGATTCAGGCTGGTCTGACTAAAAAACACTCAATCATCGCTTCAGGCTGGCCTGACTAAAAAACACTCAATCATCACTGCTGTGTTCAGGCTGGTCTGACTAAAAAACACTCAATCATCACTGTAGGCTTCAGGCTGGTCTGACTAAAAAACACTCAATCATCACTGTAGCCTTCAGGCTGGTCTGACTAAAAAACACTCAATCATCGCTTCAGGCTGGTCTGACTAAAAACACTCAATCATCACTGTAAGCTTCAGGCTGGTCCGACTAAAAAACACTCAATCATCGCTTCAGGCTGGTCTGACTAAAAAACACTCAATCATCACTGTAGGATTCAGGCTGGTCTGACTAAAAAACACTCAATCATCGCTTCAGGCTGGTCTGACTAAGAAACACTCAATCATCACTGCAGCCTTCAGGCTGGTCTGACTAAAAAACACTCAATCATCGCTTCAGGCTGGTCTGACTAAGAAACACTCAATCATCACTGCAGGATTCAGGCTGGTCTGACTAAAAAACACTCAATCATCACTGTAGGATTCAGGTTGGTCTGTCTGACTAAAAAACACTCAATCATCACTGTAGCCTTCAGGCTGGTCTGACTAAAAAACACTCAATCTTCACTGCAGGATTCAGGCTGGTCTGACTAAAAAAACCTCAATCATCACTGTAGCCTTCAGGCTGGTCTGACTAAAAAACACTCAATCATCACTGCAGGATTCAGGCTGGACTGACTAAAAAACACTCAATCATTGCTTCAGGCTGGTCTGACTAAAAAACACTCAATCATCACTGCAGGATTCAGGCTGGTCTGACTAAAAAACACTCAATCATCACTGCAGGATTCAGGCTGGTCTGACTAAAAAACACTCAATCATCACTGTAGGATTCAGGCTGGTCTGACTAAAAAACACTCAATCATCACTGTAGGATTCAGGCTGGTCTGACTAAAAAACACTCAATCGTCACTGCAGGATTCAGGCTGGTCTGAGTAAAAAACACTCAATCATCACTGCAGGATTCCGGCTGGTCTGACTAAAAAACACTCAATCATCACTGTAGGCTTCAGGCTGGTCTGACAAAAAAAAACACTCAATTATCACTGTAGGATTCATGCTGGTCTGACTAAAAAACACTCAATCATAACTGCAGGATTCAGGCTGGTCTGACTAAAAAACACTCAATCATCGCTGTAGGATTCAGGCTGGTCTGACTAAAAAACACTCAATCATTGCTTCAGGCTGATCTGACTAAAAAACACTCAATCATCACTGCAGGATTCAGGCTGGTCTGACTAAAAAACACTCAATCCTCACTGTAGGATTCAGGCTGGTCTGACTAAAAAGCACTCAATCTTCACTGTAGGCTTCAGGCTGGTCTGACTAAAAAACACTCAATCATCACTGTAGGCTTCAGGCTGGTCTGACTAAAAAACACTCAATCATCACTGTCGGCTTCAGGCTGGTCGGACTAAAAAACACTCAATCATCACTGTAGGATTCAGGCTGGTCTGACTAAAAAACACTCAATCATCGCTTCAGGCTGGTCTGACTAAGAAACACTCAATCATCACTGCAGCCTTCAGGCTGGTCTGACTAAGAAACACTCAATCATCACTGTAGGATTCAGGCTGGTCTGACCAAAAACCACTCAATCATCACTGCAGGCTGGCCTGACTAAAAAACACTCAATCATCACTGCTGTGTTCAGGCTGGTCTGACAAAAAAACACTCAATCATCACTGCAGGATTCAGGCTGGTCTGACTAAAAAACACTCAATCATCACTGCAGGATTCAGGCTGGTCTGACTAAAAAACACTCAATCTTCACTGCAGGATTCAGGCTGGTCTGACTAAAAAACACTCAATCATCACTGCAGGATTCAGGCTGGTCTGACTAAAAAACACTCAATCATCACTGCAGGATTCAGGCTGGACTGACTAAAAAACACTCAATCATTGCTTCAGGCTGGTCTGACTAAAAAACACTCAATCATCACTGCAGGATTCAGGCTGGTCTGACTAAAAAACACTCAATCATCACTGCAGGATTCAGGCTGGTCTGACTAAAAAACACTCAATCATCACTGTAGGATTCAGGCTGGTCTGACTAAAAAACACTCAATCATCACTGTAGGATTCAGGCTGGTCTGACTAAAAAACACTCAATCGTCACTGCAGGATTCAGGCTGGTCTGAGTAAAAAACACTCAATCATCACTGCAGGATTCCGGCTGGTCTGACTAAAAAACACTCAATCATCACTGTAGGCTTCAGGCTGGTCTGACAAAAAAAAACACTCAATTATCACTGTAGGATTCATGCTGGTCTGACTAAAAAACACTCAATCATAACTGCAGGATTCAGGCTGGTCTGACTAAAAAACACTCAATCATCGCTTCAGGCTGGCCTGACTAAAAAACACTCAATCATCACTGCTGTGTTCAGGCTGGTCTGACTAAAAAACACTCAATCATCACTGTAGGCTTCAGGCTGGTCTGACTAAAAAACACTCAATCATCACTGTAGCCTTCAGGCTGGTCTGACTAAAAAACACTCAATCATCGCTTCAGGCTGGTCTGACTAAAAAACACTCAATCATCACTGTAAGCTTCAGGCTGGTCCGACTAAAAAACACTCAATCATCGCTTCAGGCTGGTCTGACTAAAAAACACTCAATCATCGCTTCAGGCTGGTCTGACTAAGAAACACTCAATCATCACTGCAGGATTCAGGCTGGTCTGACTAAAAAACACTCAATCATCACTGTAGGATTCAGGCTGGTCTGTCTGACTAAAAAACACTCAATCATCACTGTAGCCTTCAGGCTGGTCTGACTAAAAAACACTCAATCTTCACTGCAGGATTCAGGCTGGTCTGACTAAAAAACACTCAATCATCACTGTAGGCTTCAGGCTGGTCTGACTAAAAAACACTCAATCATCACTGTAGCCTTCAGGCTGGTCTGACTAAAAAACACTCAATCATCGCTTCAGGCTGGTCTGACTAAAAAACACTCAATCATCACTGTAAGCTTCAGGCTGGTCCGACTAAAAAACACTCAATCATCGCTTCAGGCTGGTCTGACTAAAAAACACTCAATCATCGCTTCAGGCTGGTCTGACTAAGAAACACTCAATCATCACTGCAGGATTCAGGCTGGTCTGACTAAAAAACACTCAATCATCACTGTAGGATTCAGGCTGGTCTGTCTGACTAAAAAACACTCAATCATCACTGTAGCCTTCAGGCTGGTCTGACTAAAAAACACTCAATCTTCACTGCAGGATTCAGGCTGGTCTGACTAAAAAAAACTCAATCATCACTGTAGCCTTCAGGCTGGTCTGACTAAAAAACACTCAATCATCACTGCAGGATTCAGGCTGGACTGACTAAAAAACACTCAATCATTGCTTCAGGCTGGTCTGACTAAAAAACACTCAATCATCACTGCAGGATTCAGGCTGGTCTGACTAAAAAACACTCAATCATCACTGTAGGATTCAGGCTGGTCTGACTAAAAAGCACTCAATCGTCACTGCAGGATTCCGGCTGGTCTGACTAAAAAACACTCAATCATCACTGTAGGCTTCAGGCTGGTCTGACAAAAAAAACCACTCAATTATCACTGTAGGATTCATGCTGGTCTGACTAAAAAACACTCAATCATAACTGCAGGATTCAGGCTGGTCTGACAAAAAAACACTCAATCATTGCTTCAGGCTGGTCTGACTAAAAAACACTCAATCATCACTGTAGGATTCAGGCTGGTCTGACTAAAAAACACTCAATCATTGCTTCAGGCTGATCTGACTAAAAAACACTCAATCATCACTGCAGGATTCAGGCTGGTCTGACTAAAAAACACTCAATCCTCACTGTAGGATTCAGGCTGGTCTGTCTGACTAAAAAACACTCAATCATCACTGTAGCCTTCAGGCTGGTCTGACTAAAAAACACTCAATCTTCACTGCAGGATTCAGGCTGGTCTGACTAAAAAAAACTCAATCATCACTGTAGCCTTCAGGCTGGTCTGACTAAAAAACACTCAATCATCACTGCAGGATTCAGGCTGGACTGACTAAAAAACACTCAATCATTGCTTCAGGCTGGTCTGACTAAAAAACACTCAATCATCACTGTAGGCTTCAGGCTGGTCTGACAAAAAAAACCACTCAATTATCACTGTAGGATTCATGCTGGTCTGACTAAAAAACACTCAATCATAACTGCAGGATTCAGGCTGGTCTGACAAAAAAACACTCAATCATCGCTTCAGGCTGGTCTGACTAAAAAACACTCAATCATCACTGTAGGATTCAGGCTGGTCTGACTAAAAAACACTCAATCATTGCTTCAGGCTGATCTGACTAAAAAACACTCAATCATCACTGCAGGATTCAGGCTGGTCTGACTAAAAAACACTCAATCCTCACTGTAGGATTCAGGCTGGTCTGACTAAAAAGCACTCAATCTTCACTGTAGGCTTCAGGCTGGTCTGACTAAAAAACACTCAATCATCACTGTAGGCTTCAGGCTGGTCTGACTAAAAAACACTCAATCATCACTGTAGGCTTCAGGCTGGTCTGACTAAAAAACACTCAATCATCACTGTAGGATTCAGGCTGGTCTGACTAAAAAACACTCAATCATCGCTTCAGGCTGGTCTGACTAAGAAACACTCAATCATCACTGCAGCCTTCAGGCTGGTCTGACTAAAAAACACTCAATCATCGCTTCAGGCTGGTCTGACTAAGAAACACTCAATCATCACTGCAGGATTCAGGCTGGTCTGACTAAAAAACACTCAATCATCACTGTAGGATTCAGGCTGGTCTGACTAAAAAACACTCAATCATCGCTTCAGGCTGGTCTGACTAAGAAACACTCAATCATCACTGCAGCCTTCAGGCTGGTCTGACTAAAAAACACTCAATCATTGCTTCAGGCTGGTCTGACTAAAAAACACTCAATCATCACTGCAGGATTCCGGCTGGTCTGACTAAAAAACACTCAATCATTGCTTCAGGCTGGTCTGACTAAAAAACACTCAATCATCACTGTAGGATTCAGGCTGGTCTGACTAAAAAACACTCAATCATCACTGTAGGATTCAGGCTGGTCTGACCAAAAAACATTCAATCATCACTGCTGTGTTCAGGCTGGTCTGACTAAAAAACACTCAATCATCACTGTAGGCTTCAGGCTGGTCTGACTAAAAAACACTCAATCATCACTGTAGCCTTCAGGCTGGTCTGACTAAAAAACACTCAATCATCGCTTCAGGCTGGTCTGACTAAAAAACACTCAATCATCACTGTAAGCTTCAGGCTGGTCCGACTAAAAAACACTCAATCATCGCTTCAGGCTGGTCTGACTAAAAAACACTCAATCATCGCTTCAGGCTGGTCTGACTAAAAAACACTCAATCATCACTGCAGGATTCAGGCTGGTCTGACTAAAAAACACTCAATCATCACTGTAGGATTCAGGCTGGTCTGACTAAAAAACACTCAATCATCACAGTAGGCTTCAGGCTGGTCTGACTAAAAAACACTCAATCATCACTGTAGCCTTCAGGCTGGTCTGACTAAAAAACACTCAATCTTCACTGCAGGATTCAGGCTGGTCTGACTAAAAAAAACTCAATCATCACTGTAGCCTTCAGGCTGGTCTGACTAAAAAACACTCAATCATCACTGCAGGATTCAGGCTGGACTGACTAAAAAACACTCAATCATTGCTTCAGGCTGGTCTGACTAAAAAACACTCAATCATCACTGCAGGATTCAGGCTGGTCTGACTAAAAAACACTCAATCATCACTGTAGGATTCAGGCTGGTCTGACTAAAAAACACTCAATCGTCACTGCAGGATTCAGGCTGGTCTGACTAAAAAACACTCAATCATCACTGCAGGATTCCGGCTGGTCTGACTAAAAAACACTCAATCATCACTGCATGCTTCAGGCTGGTCTGACAAAAAAAAACACTCAATTATCACTGTAGGATTCATGCTGGTCTGACTAAAAAACACTCAATCATAACTGCAGGATTCAGGCTGGTCTGACAAAAAAACACTCAATCATCGCTTCAGGCTGGTCTGACTAAAAAACACTCAATCATCACTGTAGGATTCAGGCTGGTCTGACTAAAAAACACTCAATCCTCACTGTAGGATTCAGGCTGGTCTGACTAAAAAGCACTCAATCATCACTGTAGGCTTCAGGCTGGTCTGACTAAAAAACACTCAATCATCACTGTAGGCTTCAGGCTGGTCTGACTAAAAAACACTCAATCATCACTGTAGGATTCAGGCTGGTCTGACTAAAAAACACTCAATCATCGCTTCAGGCTGGTCTGACTAAGAAACACTCAATCATCACTGCAGCCTTCAGGCTGGTCTGACTAAAAAACACTCAATCATTGCTTCAGGCTGGTCTGACTAAAAAACACTCAATCATCACTGCAGGATTCCGGCTGGTCTGACTAAAAAACACTCAATCATTGCTTCAGGCTGGTCTGACTAAAAAACACTCAATCATCACTGCAGGATTCAGGCTGGTCTGACTAAAAAACACTCAATCATCACTGTAGGATTCAGGCTGGTCTGACTAAAAAACACTCAATCATCACTGTAGTATTCAGGCTGGTCTGACCAAAAAACACTCAATCATCACTGCTGTGTTCAGGCTGGTCTGACTAAAAAACACTCAATCATCACTGTAGGCTTCAGGCTGGTCTGACTAAAAAACACTCAATCATCACTGTTGCCTTCAGGCTGGTCTGACTAAAAAACACTCAATCATCGCTTCAGGCTGGTCTGACTAAAAAACACTCAATCATCACTGTAAGCTTCAGGCTGGTCCGACTAAAAAACACTCAATCATCGCTTCAGGCTGGTCTGACTAAAAAACACTCAATCATCGCTTCAGGCTGGTCTGACTAAAAAACACTCAATCATCACTGCAGGATTCAGGCTGGTCTGACTAAAAAACACTCAATCATCACTGTAGGATTCAGGCTGGTCTGACTAAAAAACACTCAATCATCACAGTAGGCTTCAGGCTGGTCTGACTAAAAAACACTCAATCATCACTGTAGCCTTCAGGCTGGTCTGACTAAAAAACACTCAATCTTCACTGCAGGATTCAGGCTGGTCTGACTAAAAAAAACTCAATCATCACTGTAGCATTCAGGCTGGTCTGACTAAAAAACACTCAATCATCACTGCAGGATTCAGGCTGGACTGACTAAAAAACACTCAATCATGGCTTCAGGCTGGTCTGACTAAAAAACACTCAATCATCACTGCAGGATTCAGGCTGGTCTGACTAAAAAACACTCAATCATCACTGTAGGATTCAGGCTGGTCTGACTAAAAAACACTCAATCGTCACTGCAGGATTCAGGCTGGTCTGACTAAAAAACACTCAATCATCACTGCAGGATTCCGGCTGGTCTGACTAAAAAACACTCAATCATCACTGCATGCTTCAGGCTGGTCTGACAAAAAAAACCACTCAATTATCACTGTATGATTCATGCTGGTCTGACTAAAAAACACTCAATCATAACTGTAGGATTCAGGCTGGTCTGACAAAAAAACACTCAATCATCGCTTCAGGCTGGTCTGACTAAAAAACACTCAATCATCACTGTAGGATTCAGGCTGGTCTGACTAAAAAACACTCAATCCTCACTGTAGGATTCAGGCTGGTTTGACTAAAAAGCACTCAATCATCACTGTAGGCTTCAGGCTGGTCTGACTAAAAAACACTCAATCATCACTGTAGGCTTCAGGCTGGTCTGACTAAAAAACACTCAATCATCACTGTCGGCTTCAGGCTGGTCGGACTAAAAAACACTCAATCATCACTGTAGGATTCAGGCTGGTCTGACTAAAAAACACTCAATCATCGCTTCAGGCTGGTCTGACTAAGAAACACTCAATCATCACTGCAGCCTTCAGGCTGGTCTGACTAAAAAACACTCAATCATTGCTTCAGGCTGGTCTGACTAAAAAACACTCAATCATCACTGCAGGATTCCGGCTGGTCTGACTAAAAAACACTCAATCATTGCTTCAGGCTGGTCTGACTAAAAAACACTCAATCATCACTGCAGGATTCAGGCTGGTCTGACTAAAAAACACTCAATCATCACTGTAGGATTCAGGCTGGTCTGACTAAAAAACACTCAATCATCACAGTAGGCTTCAGGCTGGTCTGACTAAAAAACACTCAATAATCACTGTAGCCTTCAGGCTGGTATGACTAAAAAACACTCAATCATCACTGCAGGATTCAGGCTGGTCTGACTAAAAAACACTCAATCATCACTGCAGGATTCCGGCTGGTCTGACTAAAAAACACTCAATCATCACTGTAGGCTTCAGGCTTGTCTGACCAAAAAACACTCAATTATCACTGTAGGATTCAGGCTGGTCTGACTAAAAAACACTCAATCATAACTGCATGATTCAGGCTGGTCTGACTAAAAAACACTCAATCATAACTGCATGATTCAGGCTGGTCTGACAAAAAAACACTCAATCATCGCTTCAGGCTGGTCTGACTAAAAAACACTCAATCATCACTGTAGCCTTCAGGCTGGTCTGACTAAAAAACACTCAATCATTGCTTCAGGCTGATCTGACTAAGAAACACTCAATCATCACTGCATGATTCAGGCTGGTCTGACTAAAAAACACTCAATCATCACTGCAGGATTCAGGCTGGTCTGACAAAAAAAAACTCAATCATCACTGTAACCTTCAGGCTGGTCTGACTAAAAAACACTCAATCATCACTGCAGGATTCAGGCTGTTCTGACTAAAAAACACTCAATCATTGCTTCAGGCTGGTCTGACTAAAAAAACACTCAATCATCACTGCAGGATTCAGGCTGGTCTGACTAAAAAACACTCAATCATCACTGTAGGCTTCAGGCTGGTCTGACCAAAAAACACTCAATCATCACTGTAGGATTCAGGCTGGTCTGCCCAACAACAAACAACGTCTGTCTGTCTGCAGGCCTAGCCTACACTATGAAGGGCTTTTAGGCCTGTTTCATTGTAGACTGAAGACACAGAAAAGGAGAGGGACCCCTGCAGAACTGATGCATTTTCTCTGGTTTCATCTCATCAAAACAATACATATAATGGAACCTCTTTGACATGTAAGATGGCGTTGTACTCGATGGCTGGCTTTTTGCAAGCTCCGACCCAGCTTTGCTATTTTGTGATTCTTTAGGCGTTCTTGACCTTATTTTCACCAAATGTATCTGCTACCATCTCTTTTAATCAACAATAACTTTTGAACATCAGATTGGCAGGTACATCCCCCTATTTCGGCTTCAACTTTGACTCTACTGCCCTGGTCTCTATCTGTAATTCTGACCCTGTTTTCAGGCTACCCAAGAGGCTAAGGCCGGCATTACAGAGGCAAGAGAGGGGGGATCCTGGTGAGATTAAGGTAAAGGGAAAACCGGCCATCTCTTCACTCCATTCTACTGGCTAATGTACAGTCACTAGATAATATAACGGAGGACCTCTGATCGTCCCTCCATTCTACTGGTTAATGTACAGTCACTAGATAATACGATGGAGGACCTCTGATTGTCCCTCCATTCTACTGGCTAATGTACAGTCACTAGATAATAAGATGGAGGACCTCTGATCGTCCATCCATT
>NC_074678.1:7782249-7822249 GCF_029448725.1 Salvelinus fontinalis
ACAATAAAATATATAAAGGAGTGAGTGGATGAGGTGGAGTACGGGAGACAGACGGAACATGAGGATGAGGATTAAAAGGATAGAAGGTAATGGGTATAGATAGATGAGGATTAAAGAATAGAAGGTAATGGGTATAGATAGATGAGGATTAAAGGATAGAAGGTAATGGGTATAGATAGATGAGGATTAAAGGATAGAAGGTAATGGGTATAGATAGATGAGAATTAAAGGGTAGAAGGTAAGGGGTATAGATAGATGACGATTAAAGAACAGAAGGTAACATAGAGAAAATAAGTGGGTTTTTTTAAAAAGGAGAATTTGGTGCTTGAAAGGTAAATGATTGTGTGCTCCCACTCTCTCTCCTCCAACACATCCTGGATCGTCACACGTGAACAGTTACTCCAGGTAGTACAGTGACTACTTGTCTCTGAACCGTGGCTGTAGTTTGTGTGTGTTCCACTGAAAGGTTTTAATCTATCTGTGTCAGCCTCTTGAGAATTCACTCAACCTTTACCTTGCAAATCACAGTTTATTGGTTGCCTACACAGATTTGCAGATGTTGCCGCAGGTGCAGCGAAATGCTTATGTTCTAGGTCCAAAAGTACAGTAGCACCTAGCAATATGCTTATGTCCCTGGCTCCAACAGAGCAGTGATACCTAACAATATGCTTGTGTTTCTCATACAATTTTACATACAATTGTCTGTAAGGTTCCTCAGTCGAGCAGTGAATTTCAAACACAGATTCAACCACAAACACCAGGGAGGTTTTCCAATGCCTCGCAAAGGCAGGCACCTATTGGTAGATGGGTAAAAGAATAGCAGATATTGAATATCCCTTTGAGCATGGTGCAGTTATTAGTTACACTTTGGTTGGTGTATCAATACACCCAGTCACTACAAAGATACAGGCGTCCTTCCTAACTCAGTTGCTGGAGAGGAAGGAAACTGCTCAGAGATTTCACCATGAAGCCAATGGTGTCGTTAACACAATTGGCCGTGTTAGTAGAAAACCGAGTATGGATCAACAACATTGTAGTTACTCCACAATACTAAACTAATTGACAAAGTGAAAAGGAAGCCTGTAGAAAACATGCATCCTGTTTGCAAGAAGGCACTAAAGTTAAACTGCAAAATGTGGCAAAGAAATTAACTTTTTGTCCTGAATAAAAAGCGTTCTGTTTGGAGCAAATCCAACACATCACTGAGTACCACTCTCCGTGTTTCAAACATGGTGGTGGCTGAATCATGTTATGGGTATGCTTGTCACAGGCAAGGACTAGGATGTTATTTCAGGATAAAAATAAATGGAATAGAGCTAAACACTGGCAATATCCAAGAGAAAAACCTGCTTCAGTCTGCTTTCCAACAGACACTGGGAGACAAATTCACCCTTAGCAGGACAATAACCTAAAACACAAAGCCAAATATACACTGGAGTTGCTTATCAAGAAGACATTGAATGTTGCTAGTGGCCTAGTTACAGTTTTGACTTAAATCGTCTTGAAAAAAAAATCTAGGGCAAGACTTGAAAATGTCTGTCTAGCAGTGATCAACAACCAACCTGACAGAGCTTGAATAATGTTTTGAAGAATAATATGCAAATATTGTACAGTGCAGGTGTGCAAAGCTCTTAGACTTACCCAGAAAGAATCACAGCTATAATCGCTGACAAATATGATTCAAACAAGTATTGACTCTGGAGTGTAAATACTAATGTAAATTAGATATTTCAGAATTATTATTATTTATTTTTTTAAATGTGCATGAATTGATAAAAACATATTTTATCTTTGTCTTTATGGGGTATTTTGTGTAGATGGACGAGAAAAATAAAAATTTATTAACACCCTAAAGTTGATGTTGCGGATATCCCCATCAAAATCTGTAAGTTTAGAAAAAGCAGTTTTTTGCTGTATCTCAATCGACTGCATATGCGGTGAAAGGTGGCAGAGCTAGACTGGTGTTAGTCAGACCATGAGACATCAAGAAAACCTCTGTAGCGTCCGAAAGGTTTGGCCAACTATTTTAACTCATCTATGTGAAAGGTGGCAGAGCTAGAGTGGTGTTAGTCAGACCACGAGACATCACGAAAACCTCTGTAGCGTCCAAAAGAATTGGCCAACTATTTTGACTCATCTACGGAAAGGTGAGACTCTCACCAACACGAATGGTGTTCTCCGTTATTCTTTACGACTCAAACAAGCGTCACGGGACTCATCTGAAGTCAATCTGGCAACTTCTGTAAGTAGTGTCCGAACAGTTAAGGCTCCACCCCTCTATTTCTCACGTACATGTCGTTTGTTTTACTCTAGAACACCAGACTAGAAAGAGGAGTGGGAGGCCCCGGTGCACAACTAAGCAAAGAGGACAAGTACATTAGAGTGTCTAGTTTGAGAAACAGTTTGCGCTGTTCTGTAAAGGGAGTAGTAGACACCGTTGTATGAGATCTTCATTTCTCAGAACAAGAATAGACTGACGAGTTTCAGAAGAAAGTCTTTGTTTCTGGCCATTTTGAGCCTGTAATCGAATCCACAATGCTGATGCTCCAGATACTCAACTAGTCGAAAGAAGGCCAGTTGTATTGCTTCTTTAGTCAGAACAACAGTTTTCAGCTCTGTTAACATAATTGCAAAATGGTTTTCTAATGATCAATTAGCCTTTTAAAATGATAAACTTGGATTAGCTGATAATGGGCCTCTGTACATCTATGTAGATATTCCATTACAAACGAGGCGTTTCCAACTACCATAGTCATTTACAACATTAACAATGTCTACACTGAATTTCATGTCATTATAATGAACAAAAATGAGCTTTTCTTTCAAAAACGAGAACATTTCTAAGTGACCCCAAACTTTTCAACGGCAGTGTATATGTTATACATTTTCTTCAAAGTAGCTTCAATTGGGTTGAAGTCGGGTGATTTTGGAAGCCAGGTCATCTAGTGCAGCACTCCATCACTCTCCTTCTTGGTCAAATAGCCCTTTACACAGCCTGGAGCTGTCCTGCTGAAAAACAAATGATAGTCCCACTGTCACGATCGTGTGGGGGACAGACGGACCAAAACGCAGCATGTGGAAAATAAGCCATCTTCTCTTTATTGTGAAGAAGGAAAAACGAAACAAAACACTTACAAATTAACAAAACAATAAACGACCGTGAAGCTATAAACGTAGTGCACACACACAGGCTACAAACGTTCACCATAGACAATTACCCACAACAAACTAAAGCCTATGGCTACCTTAAATATGGCTCCCAATTAGAGACAACAGAAACCAGCTGTCTCTAATTGGGAACCCATTCAGGCAACCATAGACTTTCCTAGACAACTACACCCAACATTAAACCATCTATACACCTAAACCCTCTAAACCATACAACACCCTATACAATACAAAAACACACAAACTTCCCCATGTCACACCCTGACCTAACTAAAATAATAATGAACACAAAGATATTAAGGCCAGGGCGTGACATAACCCCCCCCTTAAGGTGCGAACTCCGGGCGCACCAGCACACAGTCTAGGGGAGGGTCTGGGTGGGCCTCCGTCCACGGTGGCGGCTCCGGCACTGGTCGTGGTCCCCACCCCACCACAGTCACTACCCGCCTCCGTAGCTTCCTCCAAATGGCCACCCTCCACATTAACCCCACTGGATTAAGGGGCAGTTCCGGACTAAGGGGCAGCTCCGGACTAAGGGGCAGCTCCGGACTAAGGGGCAGCTCCGGACTAAGGGGCAGCTCCGGACTAAGGGGCAGCTCCGGACTAAGGGGCAGTACCAGGATAAGGGACAGCACCAGGATAAGGGGCAGCACCAGGATAAGGGGCAGCTCCGGACTGAGGGACGGCAGCTCCGGACTGAGGGACGGCAGCTCCGGACTGAGGGACGGCAGCTCCGGACTGAGGGACGGCAGCTCCGGACTGAGGGACGGCAGCTCCGGACTGAGGGACGGCAGCTCCGGACTGAGGGACGGCAGCTCCGGACTGAGGGACGGCAGCTTCGGACTGAATGACGGCTCTGGCGGAACCTGGCTGGACGGCTTTGGCGGATCCTGGTTGGACGGCTCATGGTTAGCTGACGGATCTGGCTGCTCATGGCTGGCTGACGGATCTGGCTGCTCATGGCTGGCTGACGGATCTGGCTGCTCATGGCTGGCTGACGGATCTGGCTGCTCATGGCTGGCTGACGGATCTGGCTGCTCATGGCTGGCTGACGGATCTGGCTGCTCATGGCTGGCTGAGGCGCACTGTAGGCCTGGTGCGTGGTGCCGGAACTGGTGTTACCGGGCTGGGGACACGCATCTCAGGGCTAGTGCGGGGAGAAGGAACAGGGCATACTGGACCCTGGGAGCGCACATTAGGCCTAGTGCGTGGTGCCGGAACTGGTGGTACCGGACTGGGGACACGCATCTCAGGGCTAGTGCGGGGAGCAGCAACAGGACGCACAGGACTCTGGGGACACACAGGAGGCTTGGTGCGTGGTTTAGGCACTGGTGGTAAAGGGCTGGAGACACGCACCATAGGGATAGTGTGTGGAGGAGGCACTGGTGGTACTGGGCTGGGGACTGTCACAGGAGAGTTAGTACGTGGGGCTAATACAGGAGGTGCAGGACTAGGGAGGCGTACAGGAGGCCTGGTTCGTGGGACTGTCATTCCCAGACGGTTAGCACGCACATCAGGACGAGCATGGAGAGCTGACTCAGGTAACATCACATCCCGCACACGCTCTGTCGGGTGGATCTTGTGCCTCACGCACCAACACAGCAGCTCCCTCATTTCACTCTCTTCCAACCTCCCCAATAAATCCTTAACAGTCTCTGTATCATCCCCATTGCTCACCTCCAATATAAGCCCGACTGGCTCAGGTTCCCTCTTAGAGTCCTCACGGGTAGCACGGGAAGTTGACGCAGATCTCCCATCTGGACTCGCCACACTCCCCATGAGCCCCTCCCCAAGAAATGTTTGGGTATTACTCACGGGTTTCCAGCCTTGCTTCCGTGCTGCCTCCTCATATCGCCTCCTCTCGGCTTTCGCTGCCTCCAGCTCTTCACGAGGGAGGCGATATTCTCCCGGTTGTGCCCAAGGTCCCTTACCATCCAGTATCTCCTCCCATGTCCAAGAATCCTGTGTAGGTGGGTCCTGTTGCCGCTTTACACGCCGCTTGATCCGATGTTGGTGGGTAATTCTGTCACGATCGTGTGGGGGACAGACGGACCAAAACGCAGCATGTGGAAAATAAGCCATCTTCTCTTTATTATGAAGAAGGAAAAACGAAACAAAACACTTACAAACTAACAAAACAATAAACGACCGTGAAGCTATAAACGTAGTGCACACACACAGGCTACAAACGTTCACCATAGACAATTACCCACAACAAACTAAAGCCTATGGCTACCTTAAATATGGCTCCCAATTAGAGACAACAGAAACCAGCTGTCTCTAATTGGGAACCCATTCAGGCAACCATAGACTTTCCTAGACAACTACACCCAACATTAAACCATCTATACACCTAAACCCTCTAAACCATACAACACCCTATACAATACAAAAACACACAAACTTCCCCATGTCACACCCTGAACTAACTAAAATAATAATGAACACAAAGATATTAAGGCCAGGGTGTGACACCCACTAAGCGCAAACCAGATGGGATGGCGTATCGCTGCAGAATGCTGTGGTAGCCATGCTGGTTAAGTGTGCCTTGAATTCTAAATAAATCACAGACAGTGACACCAGCAAAGCACTCCCCACACCATCACACCTCCTCCTCCATGCTTCACGGTGGGAACCACACATGCAGAGATCATCCGTTCACCTATTCTGCGTCTCACAACAACACGGCGGATGGAACCAAAAATCTCAAATTTGGACTCAACAGACCAAAGGACAGATTTCCACTGGTCTAATGTTAATTACTCGTGTTTCTTGGCCCAAGCAAGTCTTTTCTCCTTATTGGTGTCCTTGAGTAGTGGTTTCTTTGCAGCAATTTGACCATGAAGGCCTGATTCATGCAGTCTCCTCTGAACAGTTGATATTGAGATGTGTCTGTTACTTGAACTCTGTGAAGCATTTATTTGGGCTGCAATCTGAGGCTGGTAACTCTAATGAACTGATCCTCTGCAGCAGAGGTAACTCCAGGTCTTCCCTTCCTGTGGCGGTCCTCATGAGAGCCAGTTTCATCATAGCGCTTGATGGTTTTTGCGACTGCACTTGAAAACTCACGTTTCTGTAATTTCTCTTTGCTTATTTGAGATGTTCTTGCTACGTATAATATGGACTTGGTCTTTTAACAAATAGGGCTATCTTCTGTATACCACCCCTACCTTGTCACAAAACAACTGATTGGCTCAAACGCATTAAGAAGGAAAGAAATTCCACTAATTCACTTTTAAACAAGGCACACCTGTTAATTGAAATGCATTCCAGGTGACTTCCTCATGAAGCTGGTTAAGAGAATGCCAAGAGTCTGCAAAGCTGTCATCAGGGCAAAGGGTGGCTACTTTGAAAAATATAAAATCTATTTTGATTTGTTAAAATAAAAAATGGTTACAACATGATACCATATCTGTCTTATTTCATAGTTTTGATGTGTTCGCTATTATTATACAATGTATGAAAATAGTAAAAATAAAGAAAAACCCTTGAATAAGTAGGTGTGTCCAAACTTTCGACTGATGCTGTATGTGTTTAAACCTCCAAACAAAGCAAACAAAGGAGCCATCAGGTATTGTGCCTTCAGAAAGTATTCAGACCCCTTGACTTTTTCCACATTTTGTTACATTACAGCCTTATTCAACAATTCATTAAAATCAATAATAATCCTCATCAATCTACACACCCCATAATGACAAAGCAAAAACAGATTTTGAGATTTTTAGCCAAATGTATGTAATAAAAACTGAAATATCACATCAACATAAGTATTCAGACTCTTTACTTAGTACTTTGTTGAAGCACCTTTTGCAGCGATTACAGCCTTGAGTCTTCTTGGGTATGATGCTACAAGCTTGGCAGACCTGTATTTGGAGAGTTTCTCCCATTCTTCTCTACAGATCCTCTCAAACGCTGTCAGGTTGGATGGGGAGCGTCGCTGCACAGCTATTTTCAGATCTTTCCAGAGATGTTTGATCGGGTTCAAGTCCAGGCTCTGGCTGGTCCACTCAAGGACATTGAGACTTGTCCCGAAGCCACTCCTGCATTGACCAGAGAATCTTGTTCCTCATAGTCTGAGATTCCTTTAGGTGACTTTTGGCACTCTCCAAGCAGGCTGTCATGTGCCTTTTACTGAGGAGTGGCTTCCGTCTGGCCACTCTAACATAAAGGCCTGATTTTTAGAGTGCTGCAGAGATGTTTGCATTCTGGAAGGTTCTCCCATCTCCCCAGGAACTCTGGAGCTCTGTCAGAGTGACCATCAGGTTCTTGGTCACCTCCCTGACCAAGGCCGTTCTCCCCGATTGCTCAGTTTAGGTGGGCGTCCAGCTCTAGGAAGAGTCTTGGTGGTTCCAAACTTCTTCCATTTAAACATTTTGGAGGCCATTGTAATCCTGGAGACCTTACATGCTGTAGAAATGTTTTGGTACCCTTCCTCAGATCTGTGTCTCGACACAAGTCTGTTTTTGAGCACTATGGACAATTCCTTCGACCTCATGGCTTGGTTTTTGCTCTGACATGCACTGTCAACCGTGGGACCTTACCAAATCATGTCCAGTCAAATGAATTTACTACAGGTGGACTCCAATCAAGTTTTAGAAACACCTCAAGGATGATCAATGGAATCAGGAAACACCTGAGCTCAATTTCCAGTCTCACAGCAAAGGGTCTGAATACTTATGTAAATAAGTAGGTTAGATTACGTGTTGGTTATTACTGCATGGTCGGAACTAGAAGCACAAGCATTTCGCTACACTCGCATTAACATCTGCTAACCATGTGTATGTCACAAATACAATTTGATTTGTTTTGAATACAGTATTTCAGTTTTTTGTTTTAATAAAAATAAAAATATATCTAAAAACGTTTTTCGCTTTCTCATTATGGGGTATTGTGTGTAGATTGATGAGGAAGTGCTTGTATTTAATCCATTTTAGATAAGGTTTGTAACTGGAATTCGTAACAATGTGGGAAAAGTCAAGTTGTCTGAATACTCTTTGAAGATACTGGACGAACATGAACTTCAACCTGGCCATGAATGAACTGAAAGACAAAGCAAGTGTAGCGTGGTTCGTTCTGCGTTGTGTAATTCTTAATGAAGACGCTGCCACAACTGATGGTCTGCTCGTTGAAATCTTTTTATTTGCCCTGCACACGAAGAGACAACACACACGTTACCCTTGGTGCAGTCACAGCTCTCCGGCACCTTGCTAGCCGAGGGTCAGGCAAAAGAGCGCCAAAAGGAATTAACAGGTGCTGCGTGCACACTCGCTGCACAACAGCATATACAAGTAAAACTATACAGAACATAATTCTGACAAAATAAAAGACATACCTGCACACGAAGAGACAACACACACGTTACCCTTGGTGCAGTCACAGCTCTCCGGCACCTGCGCGAGCACATGTACACTCACTCAACCACTGTCACAAGTACTTAGAAGTTACAACAGATACCCCAGTCAGTGAGCTCTGTGAAACTTGTTAACATAAATTCCTACACTGTCCACACTATAACAAACGTATGGTTGCAAAACAGTACATTGTATAACCTTATGACGGTTCCATATTAAACAGTTTCGGAGCCAAGGACAACATACCTTGCTAGCCGAGGGTCAGGCAAAAGAGAACGATAAAGTGGTATGGGGATACAGATAACCCGCGATGGGCCAAACCAAAATATACAAAACTTTTACAATCACTTGTATGTACAATATTGGTATGAAAAAGTGTTTGTACACCAAATAAAAACATTAGCTATGCAGCTGTAATTAAATAAAAAAATACACTGAATTATTATTATTATTATCAGATTATTAACATCCCCTCTTGACCTGGCCTATTTGAATTGGTCCTTGTGTGCAATTTGGTGCGTAATCTAGGGGAACAACATCACACTGCTACATTCACCCCCACTGTTTTACACTAGATTATAGACCAAAACAAAACACATTACCTCAAAGGTAACAAAGCAAAGAAAGAAAAAAAAAATTCACACCCACAGGGCGACAGAGTAACCCAGTGTAGTCCCTTAATTCTAGACCCACAAATGGTCGATCAGCTGAAAAGCTATCCCGCGAAGGATTAGGAAAAATAAGGGGTAGCTAATCCCTTATTCAACCGTATACGAAAAATGCCATATACATTTTATGCCGATGGACTACACACAAAGTTACATGAATTGTCAAATATATTAGACAAACCCACAAATCATTCTAAGACATGCTTAGATTTCCTACATTCCTACAAAAGAAAAGGTAGGCAATATCCTACCGTCACTGAGAAAACAAGAACTGTTTCATTTCCTGTGTAGACATAGTTTGGATTAACCTATCCACTGGCTTAATAAGTCTACCCAGTCTAGTCCGAACACCCTCACCCACAAACCTAGCAGGAATGTCACAGACAGCACTAACCCTGCTCAGAGGTCTAACCTCAGGATGGGGAGTACTACAGATCCGCATCTCCGGAGCCAGCACACTTTCAGTTACCGACTCAACACTAGTAGTGTCAGACGACTGATCAGAATCCTGGTAGATTGTCACAGACCACACTGACGAAGCATCTTCAACCAAGGTAACATCATCCACACTGAATGGAGTTTCGCAATCAGAACTCTTGTAGGCTTCGGGGATATCTCTCTGGTCCACTTCTGCTGAGCACACCTCACTTAAGGGGACTTCATACGGTTGTTCCACCTCACTTCCATCAGCCGGGACTTCACCATCCTCTTGGAGTATCCTCCCAGAAGACTCAGGAAGGCCTGCTACCCAGTGGACAGTCCTGGCGTCACTCCCATCCATTTGGCTGGACATTGCAGACATCTCAGAGATCACGTCACCACTCGATAGAGATCCGTGACCCTCAGGTTCCTCCCACGAAGGTAAAGGCAGAAAGTTGACTGGCATAATCAGGTTCCTATGCACAGTTTTGATGCGTCCAGTGGTAGGGTGTTGGATACGATATGTGTTCAGTGAGCTGTTCTTTGCAACCACTATGTACACCACACTCTCCCAGCGATCAGCCAGTTTCTTCTTGCCCCTCTCCCCCTTGTTAGCAAGTAGAACTCTATCTCCCTTCTGCACCGAGTGACCCTTAGACCGTCTGTTGTAGACCTCGGCTTGTCTCTTTTGTTGCTTACTGGCATGCTGCTGGGCCAATGTCATGGCCTCTCTCAGATCCTCACCCAGAGACTGGACATACTTATCCACATCTACTGTGTCCCCATCCAACAGCACACTTTCAAACATAACATCTACCGGCAACCTAGGGGTGCGTCCGAACATCAAGAAGAAGGGTGGAAACCCAGTAGTCTCATGAACAGTGCAGTTATAGGAGAATGTCAATGTGTTCAACATCTGAGGCCATTTAGCCTTAGACCTAGCTGGCAGAGCTCTAATCATCCCACCCAGTGTGCGATTCAGACGTTCTGCTTGACCGTTACCCATGGGATGATAAGGTGTGGTGTGGGACTTTTCAACACCAGATAACTGAAGTAATTCTGCAATAAGTAAACTCTCGAAGTTTGCACCCCTGTCAGAATGGATGCAATCAGCGAACCCATAAATGCAGAAGAAATTATTCCAGAGAACACGAGCAACAGTCTTAGCAGACTGGTTTGGACATGGATACGCACAGGCCAGCTTAGTAAAGTGATCAGTCACTACTAACACATCAATAGACTTGTTGTTTGAATCTTCGGCAGTCCAGAAATCAATACACACAAGTTCTAAAGGTGCCGTTGTCACAATGGAGACAAGTGGAGCTCTTGCTTCAGGCTCAGGTGCTTTACTCAACACACATCTCTTACAGTGGGCCACATATTCCTTGACATCCTTCTCCATAGATTCCCAGTAAAACCGCTGTCTCGTGAGCCACAATGTGCGCTGCTGACCCTGATGACCAGCATCATCATGAACTCCCTTCAACACAAGGCCTCTCAAAGACACAGGTACGACATACTGGAATATTTTCTTCTTACTCACTGGGTGTTTTGAGACACGATACAGAATCCCTAACCGCGTGGTGAGTTTCCCCCACTGTCTTAGAGTATAAACTGTTTCTTTAGCTTCAAAGACTCGCTCTCTCCTAGATGGGCACCGGCCTCTATCTACAAAGAACATTACTCTGCTGATGATAGGATCCAGTGACTGGTTATCATACAGCTCCTTGTGTGTAAGGACAGGTAAAGGGCTCTGACCCATGGACATCAACTTCTCAAGGTGCTGCACATGTGAAACGGACCTCACTGTGGCACCATCATCCCATCGGCGATGGGCTTGGAGGACAGCAGACACCTCTTCACAGGAAACCAACCCACTGACATCGTCTCCAGCTCTACTCAACTCACTCCCAGGAGCCATAGACGTTCCACAGCCAGCCTCGGGCTGCTCACAGGAGAGACGGAACATGTCTTGTACATCATCCAGTCGAAGACCTCTGGCTTCCTCCAGCAGGACATCATATGGAATTCTTGTCAGTCGGTGCAGAACTTTGGGGCGGACAAATGGCTCTCTGCTCAAAGCATCAGCAACGACATTCTTGGGCCCTGGTATGTACTGGATATCAAAATCAAAAGGTGCCAGCTTTGCAACCCATCTCTGCTCACATGCATCAAGTCTCGGCTTTGTAAGAATATATTTGAGTGGATTGTTGTCGGTCCACACCGTAAACTTATGCCCTCGCAGCCAATGGCTGAACTTATCATGAATGGCCCATTTCATGGCTAGAAATTCCAGCCGGTGAGCAGGATACTTGGATTGTGCATGATTAAGAGATTTACTAGCAAAAGCTATTGGCCTGGCTATGGCCTTCCCATCTTGCACTTGGGATAGTACCGCTCCCAAACCACTAGTAGATGCATCAACAGAAAGCAAAAATGGCTGAGAAAAATCTGGATGAGCCAGCAGTGCCTGGTCAACTAGTGCTGCTTTCAAAGCTTCAAAAGCGAGTTGACACTCGGCAGTCCAGTCTGCAGCAGTGAGCCTGCGAGAGGGACCAGGCCTCTTTCTGCCCTTGCCTCTCCTAGGCTTCTTCTGACCTGTAGTCAGCTGAAACAATGGCCTAGCAACCATGGAACAATTCTCAATGTAGTGTTGATAGTATACTACCATACCAAGGAAAGAACGGATTTTGCTAGGAGACGGAGTGACACCATCAGCTTCCATCATCTCACTCTCAGTCACATTCAAAATGGTTTGAATCTTAGCAGGATCAGTGGCTACGCCCTCCTGAGAAATGATGTGGCCCAAAAACTTAACAGACCTCCTCAAAAACTTGCACTTAGACGGAGACAGTTTAAGATTGTGCTCCTGCAACCGCTGGAAAACCATCTCAAGTCTCTGCAGACTCTCTTCCTCCGTCTTAGCAAAAACCATCAGATCATCCAAATAGCAAAGGAGACTTAGAAAGTTTTGGTCCCCAAAGATGGTCAGCATCATTCTCATAAACGTAGCCGGGCTGTTGCAAAGGCCCTGAGGCAAACGATTGTACTCGTGCAGACCTAAAGGAGAGGAAAAGGCAGTGTATTTCTTATCCTCTTCATGCAGTGGCACATTGTAGTACCCTGATGTCAAGTCCATTGTGCTGAAGAAGGCATTACCTCCCAGCGCCGCCAGTACATCAGCCTGATGAGGCAGTGGATGAGCATCCTTCACTGTGCGGGCGTTTAACCACCTAAAGTCAGTACATAGACGCAAGTCCCCATTCTTTTTCCATACCAGCACCAATGGTGAGGCATACTCGCTGCTGGATTTTCTGACGATTTCCTTTTCCTCCATATCATCCAGTGTTTCCCTGAGTTTTTGGTAATCAGCTGGAGAAAGCCTACGATAAGGTAATCGAAATGGGCGGTCATCAGTCAGCCGTATGCGATGGCAGAACTCTTTTGCCTCTCCACAATCCAGGCTATGTCTAGAGAACACCGTGTCATACTTCTCAATTAAACCGACAAGTTTGTCTTTCCAGAACTGTGAGACTGGACACTCCTCAACCGACAGGCCTTGAAGTCCAAGATTGCTCAGTGTACTGTTTCCATTAACTACACTGCCATCAACTGAACTCTTGGCTGTAAGACTGCCATGTGAGCTGTCACATTGTGCTTTTGCCACGTTCTGGTAAGCAGCTTTCTGCTTGACATCATCAAAATCCTCCAATGCAATACAAGGGTACACATCTGCCACTTTAGCATTTCGTCTCAGGGTAACTGGCGAAGTTGTTGGATTCACAATCTTCACAGGGAGCCATCCATCCCCCCACAGAGGCGTAACTACTCTCCCTACTAGTATGTGTCGATTCACACAACGAGACGTGCTGGGTTCGACAACAACAGTACTGCCCACAGAGAGTTTTGTCTTTGGGGGTAAGCGGCCCCACACAAGATGCTCACTCATGGGTTGGAGCGTTACTGCCCTCTTCAACTTAATGGTGCCCACTTTATCTGGGATGGAGTCTCCTCTCCATCTCTCCAGATTTGATAGGAGACGCAGGAACTGGCTGTCCTCACACTGTCCAGAGGGACCTGGCGTACCCACCACCTGCCAGTAGCTGTCATTTGATTTGAACTGTCTAATCAGAGACTTCAACACGTTAGTGCCAACAATGAGTTCATCAACCTGCCCATCTACAATCAGCACTGGGACTACATAACTGAAGCCATAAAGCTGTAGTTTCAAGTCACACATGCCCACTGGGCTAGTTTGCGTCCCACCACAACCCACCAGTATGATGTCTGAAGGAGCTAGAAAGTTCCCCTCTACCACTCCTGCCTCCCTCAACCGAGGTACAATATCTGCGCGCAGAGTAGTAGCCATGGACCCACTATCTAACATCCCCTTCAGCTCAACTTTATCCTGTACTAGCACGGTGGTGTAAAACAAACTGTCATTCTGAGAAATTCTCATTGTGTTCTGAAAAATTACTGTGTTGTTCTTGGGTACTGACTCACAAAAATAAGAATAAACAGATTGGATATCATCATCAGTGGAGGAAAAATTAGACTGCCTCACATTGCCCTCCTCAGAATGGAGACTTTCTAGTTTTCCTGAGACCTGCCAGTCTGCCCACATACAGGGCTCTTTCGCTTCCCAGTCTCACTACAGTCAAAGCTCATGTGGCCAGGAGAGAAGCACTTGAAACACAGCTGGTGCATCTGACAGTGAGCTTTGGTCCAGTGATTAGTGCTTCCACAGACAGCGCACTCACGCTCACGTTTGGGGAACTGTTTACGGGGCCCTCTGTTCACAGACTGAGTATTGCTGACAAGAGCCTTCCCTAGCATACTCAAAACCTTCTCTAATGTCCCACCCTCAGATACAGATTGGGCCTGTTCTGGTTCACGGCCACCTCGAGAAAAAGATGACACATTAGGTCTGCTCTCAGGATCCACTTCCTCCTGGGGGGAGTCGAAGACAGCAGCCACCTGCTGTGAAAGTTGTGTTCTACATGCTTTACGCTCCCTTAACAGTTCATCCAAACGATCCTGTACCTCACTGGCTGTCCAGTCACGAAGGGGTTTGCATTTGAACACTTGGGCCAACTCTTTATCAGGACAGTTACGTACAAACATGACTGCCAACTCTGAGCACTGATTGGGCAAGGTTCTACCCTCACTTACAAGGTACTGTTCAGCTGCCTCTGCAGCTTTGTTAAGCCTAATCCAGAAATCTAGTGGACCCTCATTAGCATATGGTCTCATTGAATAGAAGTCAGCTAATGGCATACCTGAGTAGACAGTATCCCCAAAGTGTTGCTTGAGAACACTGAACACTGCCTTAACATCTGTGACAACAGGGTTGTTACGCATCCAGACTTTGGTCACATCCCGTGCCCTCCCCATGAGCCTAGACATCACCTCCCCAACATTCTCAGACCCAGTGTAACCCCTCTTCTCTAGGTAGACTCCCATTAGCTCCTCCCACTCCAGGACAGAGTACTTATCTGAGCCATCACCCCTGAAGAAAGGTGGAGCACTAACCTCTGACTTCACAACCAGATTCAGCTTGGACGCATCAATTAAAGTTGACCCACATTGTTGAGGCAGGGGAAACTGCTGGGATTGGTCAGGGGAATGGGCAGGAGAAAGACTTGAAGCCCCAGGCTGCAGTAAACTCGCTCTGATAGATTCTCCTATCTCTGAACCAATCTGCTTAATAAGGTCACTAAGCTGACTCGGTGTCCCATTATTACTGAGGACTGGGGACAATGGTACATCAAGAGACAGAGGTGGGATACCCTGGTCAGGTGGAGTAAACAGCCTACCCCTCCCAGTGCTTGTAAACTCAGGACTAGCAGCCACTCTACTCCCAGGAGCTGACTGTACCAATGGTGTAAATGCATGGACACCCCTCCCTCTACCCACACTAACCACACCAAAATCCCCAGCATAACTCATCTTATGGACTTGAGAGTCTTCCATGGCTCAATAGAGAACTAAACTACAATGTAATTTACTGCATACAAATACAAAAAAAAATGCAATAAACAAATTCCCTCAAAACATGCAAATAAACGCCAATACAATTATCTAGTGAATATGCTACATTCACCTTCACTATTTACAGTATACATTCACTTATAGCAAACCATCAACAAGTGCGCATGCGCGGGTCGCGCATCTCCTCCACATGCACAGCTCCGGTGGTCAGCTTGAGCTAACCAGTCGGCAGGTCGCGGCACCAGTTTGTAGCGTGGTTCGTTCTGCGTTGTGTAATTCTTAATGAAGACGCTGCCACAACTGATGGTCTGCTCGTTGAAATCTTTTTATTTGCCCTGCACACGAAGAGACAACACACACGTTACCCTTGGTGCAGTCACAGCTCTCCGGCACCTTGCTAGCCGAGGGTCAGGCAAAAGAGCGCCAAAAGGAATTAACAGGTGCTGCGTGCACACTCGCTGCACAACAGCATATACAAGTAAAACTATACAGAACATAATTCTGACAAAATAAAAGACATACCTGCACACGAAGAGACAACACACACGTTACCCTTGGTGCAGTCACAGCTCTCCGGCACCTGCGCGAGCACATGTACACTCACTCAACCACTGTCACAAGTACTTAGAAGTTACAACAGATACCCCAGTCAGTGAGCTCTGTGAAACTTGTTAACATAAATTCCTACACTGTCCACACTATAACAAACGTATGGTTGCAAAACAGTACATTGTATAACCTTATGACGGTTCCATATTAAACAGTTTCGGAGCCAAGGACAACATACCTTGCTAGCCGAGGGTCAGGCAAAAGAGAACGATAAAGTGGTATGGGGATACAGATAACCCGCGATGGGCCAAACCAAAATATACAAAACTTTTACAATCACTTGTATGTACAATATTGGTATGAAAAAGTGTTTGTACACCAAATAAAAACATTAGCTATGCAGCTGTAATTAAATAAAAAAATACACTGAATTATTATTATTATTATCAGATTATTAACATCCCCTCTTGACCTGGCCTATTTGAATTGGTCCTTGTGTGCAATTTGGTGCGTAATCTAGGGGAACAACATCACACTGCTACACAAGCAGGGCTTTTTATGCTATTAAAATATCTATTAGGATCTGGCTCAACATATTCTGATCAATAATAGAACCAATAGCTCTATATGGCAGTGAAGTGTGGTGTCGTGTCTTTGGCTATGCCGGATTAATTGCTATGACATGCTATTCTATAAAATACTTTCTCCGTAATTAATATCACCTGATTGAGCTAATCGGGTAAATGTAATTAACTAGAGAGTCGGGCACCACTAAATAATATTTATAGAGCTGTTATCTTCCGAATAAACTCTTAAAGATTTAGCAATATTTTACATCAATAGCAGTCAACATCAATCGTCATCTTACTTCAGTCTCATATTCTGAAAGTTGTAAATTCTTGGTTATCTGCAAGAATCCTGGCTAACAAGTTGAATCAGCAATACAAAATTGGGTTTAATTATTTATTTACTAAATACCTAACTAATCACACAGAATCACACATACACAATTAAATCATAACTTGATTACAAATTGCCGTCATAAAGGAAAACGTCCCTAGCGGGCGGAACAGATATGACAGCTTGTTACACAAAGGAAAAGGGGCTGGGTTTTAGTGAAAGAGCGGGAGACTGGAACAGAGGCGAAGCTGTGCTATCGTAAATACAGTAGCTTATGCATTCTAAATTACCGCCCATTTGGAAAAGGAAAATGCAATAAATATTTACTCTGAGCTGCGCTTCAGTAGGTTGGTGGTAGATGGAAGACCATGTTGCCAAACCGAGTCCTCTGTCCTTTGAAGAATGTCTCTGGTGCCTTACTGGATACGTTGGAGTAACGTTGTGTGTAGTAGACGGGATACTCTGACTGTCCTTCCTAACCTGCGTTTGTAGCAGCTGTTGCTAACTCAACGGCTAGGAGCTATCACTTCTGTAGTGAAACCGAGTTCAACGTTCATACCATTCACAACCAAAGCTCATGCTGATGTTGGCTTAGTTCTGTAGTTATTATCTGAACCATTCTGACATCAGATCGTCATCCTAATGTACCCGGAACAGAAGGTTATATTTTTGTCAATGGCTTTATATAGTGGAGGGAGAGGGGTGTGTCGGAAAAGTTTATAACCCATGTCTCTTCACAGGGGCGGGCCACTGGTTGAACAGAGCCCTAAACTTATGAAAACCCAAATCTCTTATTTGGAAGCTAAAATTACATTTCATCTCTTCACAAATAATTTCATATTCAAACATTTGAATTAAACAACAATTCCATGTGAATCCGATACCTCTGATGTTTAGACTTTCCACAGTAGAGTTTATGTCATTCTATCATTGATGAGAATGTGCCAGATGACAACCGAACTGACATAATATACCTCAAGTACCACCGCATATGTTCAGTTGGTCGGATTACCAGAATATAGTTCATTTCCCCCCAACTTCTGATGTTCCCAGAATCTCTATGTTAACCAAAGGGGCTATCTAATGTCACATCAGTAGGGAAGAGGAACGGGGGAGGGGGAAAAGAGGTATTTATGACTGTCATAAACCTACCCCCAGGCCAACGTCATGACAGTGGGGTCCACTATATGACGGTGAAGTGTGGGGTCCACTATATGGCAGTGAAGTGTGGGGTCCACTATATGGCAGTGGAGTGTGGGGTCCACTATATGGCAGTGAAGTGTGGGGTCCTTATACAAAGCGAGATAAAATACTAACAACGCAGGCAGGGCAGAATCAGGCCAAATCCCTCTTCTGATTAATATCCAGAAAAGAGACACTAAATGTTATAATAATTTAAAAACAAGTGACCCACACACCTGCCATTACAAAGCCCTTATGTCACTACTTCCGCCGAAGTCGGTCCCTCTCCTTGTTCGGGCGGCGTTCGGCGGTCGAAGTCACCGGTCTTCTAGCCATCGCCGCTCCACCTTTCATTTTTCCATTTGTTTTGTCTTGTTTTCCCGCACACCTGGTTCACATTCCCTCATCAGACTAAATGTATATTACCCTCTGTTTCCCCCATGTCTGTGTGTGGAATTGTTCTTTGCGTATGGTGTTACGCTACAGGCTGGCTTGCGCTAGGTTTATTTGTTTTGTTTAATCCGGTTCATGTTACCGTGGTTGTGCTTTGTGCTGCCTCGCCTGTGCCTTTGGACCAGGGTGTATATTAAAGTTCTCCTGTTATCACCCATCTCTGCTCTCCTGCGCCTGACTTCCCGGCAACCAGTCACTCACCCCGTTACACCTGAACTGCCAAGAGGTGACCTCAGCCAGCTGGTCCTGATGCTAAGTTCATATACCACTACCAACCCGACAAAGCCTCAGGACAGAAAATCTGTAAAAATCAACCAAATATAAATATATCACCGATTGGAAAGACCACATATCGATGTGATCTTCAATGTTATTTGGCTATAAACAGAGAGTACATGATGGCAGACTGTCTGACCACTGTGACTGATAGAAAACGGAGGAAAACACTCACTAGGTACAGACTCAGAATGGACAGGTTTTATCCACTCGGCCCTTAGAGAGAGGTCGAGATAGAACTGCATGTTCTCTTACACTGCCAGAAGTATACAGACATAGTTGCAATTTCCTCCCCCCAAAAAACTGAAAACAAATACAAAAAGATTTTGACACCAAAACAGAAGAGTTTTAATATCTATTGGGAGAGAAAAGAAGAAGAAAAACAACCTTTGTGCCATATTAGATGCAAAATATATAGCTTCCCTGCCACACCTTTAGGGACAGCAAGTGGAACGACCAACCAGAGCTGTAACATTTCGACCTACAGTGCTTAATTTGTAAGTCGGGATGTTCCGGAACAGAAAAGGAAGCCCTACGGGAGCTCTGAGGAACGTATAAACTTTATAATAAAGCATTATCCTCGTTTTTCTGTAGTGACACAGAGCTGTAGAGTAGAAGTTGTACACATTGGGAATATATTTTTGTAGTTTAGGGTCCGGGGGGGATTTTTTTTTAGCCTTTTATAAACATAATTTTAGACTTTAGCAGAATCTTTCTTAATACCTTGAAATGACCGGCTACTTCGACAAACTGAGATCAATAAAAAAAAAAAACTGGTTTTGAATACATCAATAGCCTTGGTCCAGGTGTGTGGAGGACAGACATATTTGTACAATATGAGGAGGAAATTATAGTCCAAAAAATGCTTTCCCAGTTTCACTGACTCACCCAGCAATGTGCATCTCACTCACCGGTTATGGCCCGGTTATGGCCGATATACACTCGTGCCAAAAGCTTATGTTGCTCTTGTTTTACACAGTGAAACAATGCTGTTCTCTCAAATAGGCCTATTTGAAAGTTGATCATTTGGTAGCCTACAGACACATTAGAGTCTTCTCTTTTCAGCAGGAGCCATTTGCTTTCCAACCTGTGTTTTCCTGCCCATTGTAGACTATTTGAATGAATTGCAAAAGGCCTGTTTTGGCTGCATGCTGTTCACTGACAGATTTTCAGCACGTTCACGACTGTGGGCTACACTGCACAGCTAGGCTATTTTTTTATTTTATAATAAGCTATTGATCCTCTGTGGCTAAATTATAGCCCTACTCCTGATGTAGTATTCTGAATTATTTCATTTATTTCTGAACAGGCAGCAGTAATTCTATAACTTTGGCCAAATGTATTTCAGTTTATCAGGGGTGTTACAGCACCACCGGGACCCTTCGCACGGCTATGATTCTATCAGGAAATAAACGATGCTGGAGAGATGAGAGTTGCAGGCTATCAGAGCAGAGAGAGGGAGAGAGAGATCATAGAGAGGGAATGTCATTCTAATTCTGTGAGGGATTCAGGCAAGCTTCTCTCTCTCTCTCTCTCACCACAGCAATGGCCATATGCGTTGGTCTATATAGGCTGCAATGTTGCCAGAACATTAAGCCTGGCCCGGCCCAACACGAATCAATTCTTAGAATATCAGGCACGTTTTCACATTACGTTTGTTTTAGGGGGCAGTCAGGAGAATTACAGGGAGTCCACATGAATTAACTTTTATTCGGATATTTACATTGCAAACAGTGAAAATAATTGTTCCTGGAACATGGATTTCCGGAACGAAACAGTCCAAAACTGAGAGGTGCCGGAAAATGAAGCACTGTCTCTCACTATTAAATTATTGTCTTACTGTATTGTACTGTTAATTATTATTATTGTTTTCCTATTATTATCTCTCTGCGATATCGTTGATGTGTCTATATGTTTACTTTGGCAATGGTGACACTTTTCATGCCAGTAAAGCCTTTTGAATTTAATTGAGAGAGAGGAGAGAGAGAGGAGAGAGAGCGAGTAGAGAGAGAGAGGAGAGAGAGAGAGAAGAGAGAGAGAGGAGAGAGAGGAGAGAGAAGAGAGAGAGAGGAGAGAGAGAGAGGAGAGGGGAGATAGAGAGGAGAGAGAGAGGAGAGAGAGAAGAGAGCGAGAGAGAGAATCTGAAGTCAAATGTCTAAGGTTTCCATATCTACTGGGTGAAATACCACAGTTTGATAAACTCCCATATCTACTGGGTGAAATACCCCAGTGTGATAAACTCCCATATCTACTGGGTGAAATACCACAGTGGGATAAACTCCCATATCTACTGGGTGAAATACCACAGTGTTGATAAACTCCCATATCTACTGGGTGAAATACCACAGTGTTGATAAACTCCCATATCTACTGGGTGAAATACCACAGTGATAAACTCCCATATCTACTGGGTGAAATACCACAGTGATGAACTCCCATATCTACTGGGTGAAATACCACAGTGATAAACTCCCATATCTACTGGGTGAAATACCACAGTGATGAACTCCCATATCTACTGGGTGAAATACCACAGTGATAAACTCCCATATCTACTGGGTGAAATACCACAGTGATAAACTCCCATATCTACTGGGTGAAATACCACAGTGTGATAAACTCCCATATCTACTGGGTGAAATACCACAGTGTGATAAACTCCCATATCTACTGGGTGAAATACCACAGTGTGATAAACTCCCATATCTACTGGGTGAAATACCACAGTGTGATAAACTCCCATATCTACTGGGGTGAAATACCACAGTGATAAACTCCCATATCTACTGGGTGAAATACCACAGTGATAACCTCCCATATCTACTGGGTGAAATACCACAGTGATAACCTCCCATATCTACTGGGTGAAATACCACAGTTTGATAAACTCCCATATCTACTGGGTGAAATACCCCAGTGTGATAAACTCCCATATCTACTGGGTGAAATACCACAGTGGGATAAACTCCCATATCTACTGGGTGAAATACCACAGTGTTGATAAACTCCCATATCTACTGGGTGAAATACCACAGTGTTGATAAACTCCCATATCTACTGGGTGAAATACCACAGTGATAAACTCCCATATCTACTGGGTGAAATACCACAGTGATGAACTCCCATATCTACTGGGTGAAATACCACAGTGATAAACTCCCATATCTACTGGGTGAAATACCACAGTGATGAACTCCCATATCTACTGGGTGAAATACCACAGTGATAAACTCCCATATCTACTGGGTGAAATACCACAGTGATAAACTCCCATATCTACTGGGTGAAATACCACAGTGATAACCTCCCATATCTACTGGGTGAAATACCACAGTGATAAACTCCCATAATTACTGGGGTGAAATACCACAGTGTTGATAACCTCCCATATCTACTGGGTGAAATACCACAGTGTGATAAACTCCCATATCTACTGGGTGAAATTCCACAGTGTGATAAACTCCCATATCTACTGGGTGAAATACCACAGTGATAAACTCCCATATCTACTGGGTGAAATGTCACAGTGTGTAATCACAGCAGCAAGATTTGTGACCTGTTGCCACAAGAAAAGGGCAACCAGTGAAGAACAAACACCATTGTAAATACAACCCATATTTATGCTTACTTATTTTAACTTGTGTGCTTTAACCATTTGTACATTGTTACAACACTGTATATATATAATATAACATTTGTAATGTCTTTATTGTTTTGAAACTTCTGTATGTGTAATGTTTACTGTTAATTCGTTTTGTTTGTTTCACTTTTGTGTATTGTCTACCTCACTTGCTTTGGCAATGTTAACACATGTTTCCCATGCCAATAAAGCCCCTTGAATTGAATTGAATTGAGAGACTGTGAGAGTGCGAGAGAGAGAAAGACAGTGAGAGAAAGAGACAGCAAGAGAGAGAGACAGCATGAGAGAGAGACCAGGTCATGTGTCTTCTCAAGTCATATTGACACTGGTCTACTACTGTTGCTTTAATTTATTGTTGTTCTGGCTAATATTGTTGTAGTTGTTGTTAATGGTAATCCCATGTCCACTACTACTGTTATTATTGCTGTTGGTCCCACCATTTATTTATATATAAATATATATATATTTTGTATATATATACATATATATTTGATTTTTATTTTTCGATATGTATACTTTGACAATGTAAGTAATAACGAACCTACCATGTCAATAAAGTCAATTGAATTGAATTGAATTGAGAGAGAGAGACAGCATGAGAGAGAGAGACAGCGAGAGCGAGACAGCGAGAGAGAGAGACAGCGTGAGAGAGAGAGACAGCGAGAGCGAGACAGCGAGAGAGAGAGACAGCGTGAGAGAGAGAGAGCGCGAGTGTGAGTGAGAGAGAGAGAGCGAGATACAGCATGAGTGAGAAAGCGAGAGAGAAAGAGCGAGTGTGAGTGAGAGAGAGCGAGATACAGCATGAGTGAGAAAGCGAGAGAGAAAGAGCGAGTGTGAGTGAGAGAGAGAGAGCGAGATACAGCATGAGTGAGAAAGCGAGAGAGAGAGAGTGAGTGTGAGTGAGAGAGAGAGAGCGAGATACAGCATGAGTGAGAAAGCAAGCAAAATAGAAAGCGAGAGAGAGAGACAGCGTGAGAGAGAGAGAGAGCGAGATACAGCATGAGTAAGAAAGCAAGCAAAATAGAAAGCGAGAGAGAGAGACAGCGTGAGAGAGAGAGAGAGCGAGATACAGCATGAGTAAGAAAGCAAGCAAAATAGAAAGCGAGAGAGAGACAGTGTGAGAGAGGGAGAGAGAGAGACAGCGTGTGAGAGAGAGAGAGAGAGACAGCGTGATAGAAAGCGAGAGAGAGAGAGAGAGAGAGAGACAGCGAGAGAGAGAGAGAGAGAGAGAGAGACAGAGACAGAGAGGGAGAGAGAGTGTGTCAGTGACGGTAAACGAGGCACATTGAATTTGAAAAAGAGACCAAATCCAAACTTACAAAATACGGTATGAAGAAGCAGACCAGGCTTTGGTAGAAGTTATAGATCATGTTTCACCCAGAACATACATGGCTTGTATTCCTGAAACACAAACAACACAATGAGCATTATACTATGTAGTGCACCAGTTTGGGACACAGACTATGACTGGGTCGCATTGCCAATACACCACATCATACTATGTAGTGCACCAGTTTGGGACACAGACTATGACTGGGTCGCATTGCCAATACACCACATCATACTATGTAGTGCACCAGTTTGGGACACAGGTCCTGTCATGAGACTTCTAATAGAGCAATAGAACGTCATGATTTGTAACCAACAACATCTTCTTCTGTGTCCAAAAGCAACCATCCTGTTCTAACTGGTCCTGGTTGGGCCATCCTGTTCTAACTGGTTGGACCATCCTGTTCTAACTGGTCCTGGTTGGACCATCCTGTTCTAACTGGTTGGACCATCCCGTTCTAACTGGTCCTGGTTGGACCATCCTGTTCTAACTGGTTGGGCCATCCTGTTCTAACTGGTCCTGATTGGACCATCCTGTTCTAACTGGTTGGGCCATCCTGTTCTAACTGGTCCTGGTTGGACCATCCTGTTCTAACTGGTCCTGGTTGGGCCATCCCGTTCTAACTGGTCCTGGTTGGACCATCCTGTTCTAACTGGTTGGACCATCCTGCTCTAACTGGTCCTGGTTGGGTCATCCTGTTCTAACTGGTCCTGATTGGACCATCCTGTTCTAACTGGTCCTGATTGGACCATCCCGTTCTAACTGGTCGGACCATCCTGTTCTAACTGGTTGGACCATCCCGTTCTAACTGGTTGGACCATCCCGTTCTAACTGGTTGGACCATCCTGTTCTAACTGGTCCTGGTTGGGTCATCCTGTTCTAACTGGTCCTGATTGGACCATCCCGTTCTAACTGGTCCTGATTGGACCATCCCGTTCTAACTGGTCCTGGTTGGGCCATCCCGTTCTAACTGGTCCTGGTTGGGCCATCCCGTTCTAACTGGTCCTGGTTAGACCATCCCGTTCTAACTGGTTGGGCCATCCTGTTCTAACTGGTCCTGGTTGGACCATCCCGTTCTAACTGGTTGGACCATCCCGTTCTAACTGGTTGGACCATCCTGTTCTAACTGGTTGGACCATCCCGTTCTAACTGGTTGGGCCATCCCGTTCTAACTGGTCCTGATTGGACCATCCTGTTCTAACTGGTCCTAGTTGGACCATCCTGTTCTAACTGGTCCTGGTCGGACCATCCTGTTCTAACTGGTTGGACCATCCTGTTCTAACTGGTTGGACCATCCTGTTCTAACTGGTTGGACCATCCTGTTCTAACTGGTCCTGGTTGGACCATCCTGTCTAACTGGTCCTGGTTGGACCATCCCGTTCTAACTGGTTGGACCATCCTGTTCTAACTGGTTGGACCATCCTGTTCTAACTGGTTGGACCATCCTGTTCTAACTGGTCCTGGTTGGACCATCCTGTCTAACTGGTCCTGGTTGGACCATCCCGTTCTAACTGGTTGGACCATCCTGTTCTAACTGGTTGGACCATCCCATTCTAACTGGTTGGACCATCCTGTGCTAACTGGTTGGACCATCCTGTGCTAACTGGGCCTCCCGAATTGCGCAGCGGTCTATGGCCCTGCGGTGCTCCAGGCGTCACTACAGATCCGGGTTCGATCCCGGGCTGTGTTTCGCAGCCGGGCCGCGACCGGGAGACCCATGAGGCAACGCATAATTGGCCCAGCGTCATCCGGGTTAGGGGAGGGTTGTCGGGATGTCCCGGGATGTCCTTGTCCAATTGCACTCTAGCGACTCCTGTGGCGGATGCACGCAGACAAGGGCGACGGTACGGTGCTTCGTCATAAGACAAGAACATTGAATAAACAGACATGCAACAGTCAACAACATCAGACTTGATAATTGAACATTTGGCAGCAGAAAATGTTGCTGAACCTAAAATTACCTTGTTTAAAAATGGGAGGGTTTGACAACCGTGTGATTAAGCGATTAGTGTTTTAATATGACTCCATGTACATAGGGCAGCAGTCTCTAAGGTTCAGGGTAGAGTACCGGTTGGTAGCCAGCTAGTAACAGTCTCTAAGGTGTCAGGCAGAGTACAGAGCAGTTGCTGGCCAGTGATGGCTGTTCAACAGTCTGTTGGCCTGTAGATAGAAGCTGTTTCTCAGTCTATCGGTGCCGGCTTTGATACACTTGTACTGTCTCTGCCTTCTAGATGTAACAGGGTGATCAGGCTGTGGCTCGGGTGGCTGAGGTCCTTGATTATCTTCTAGATGTAACAGGGTGATCAGGCTGTGGCTCGGGTGGCTGAGGTCCTTGATGATCTTCTAGATGTAACAGGGTGATTAGGCCGTGGCTCGGTTGGCTGATGTCCTTGAGGATCTTCTTGGCGTTCCTATGACACCGGGTGCCTTTTAGATGTCCTGGAGGGTAGGCAGTGTGCCCCGGGGGATGCGTTGGACAGCCATGCAGTTGCGAGTGGTGCAGTTACCATACCAGGCGGTGATGTAGCCAGACAGAATGCTTTCGATGGTGCATGTGTAGAAAGTCTTGAGGGTCCAAATTTCTGTTGCGCCTTCTTTTTCACACGATGAGGGTGTTGTGAGACCATTTCAGGTCCTTGGTGATGTCCACATGCGTCTTGTGTTCCCGAGCCTTTGAATTGCGACTCCACTTTGTCCCTATGCTCTTGTCTTGCCTCTGATGACCTTACGGAGGTCATAGCTGGTCATATTCCCGGTCGCCTTGCTGTGTTTAACGCTTTCAGTTTTGCGTGAATGCTGCCATCTATCCACAGGTTTTGGGTTTGGATATGTTCTGATCGTCACCATGGGAACAGCATCCTCCACACCCTTCCTGATGAACCCAGTGACCGAGGCAGTGTAATTGTCAATATTATTCCCAGTGGTGGCCTGGAACATATCCCAGTTCACATGATCAAAATAGTCCTGTAGCGTAGATTCCGATCCTTGATGAAAACCTGCTCCAGAGCACTCAGGACCTCAGACTGGGGTGAAGGTTCACCTTCCAACAGGATAACAATCCTAAGCACACAGCCAAGATAGCGCAAGAGTAGCTTCAGGACAAGTCTCTGAATGTTCTTGAGTGGCCCAGCCAGAACCTGGACTTGAACCCGATCTAACATCTCTGGAGAGAGCTGAAAATAGCTCTGCAGCAACGCTCCCCATCCAACCTGACAGAGCTTGAGAGGATCTGCAGTGAAGAATGGGAGAAACTCTCCAAATACAGGTGTGCCAAGTTTGTGGCGTCATACCCAAGAAGACTCGAGGCTGTAATCCAAATGTGCTTCAACAAAAGACTTTCTTTGAGCATTTTATTGAACTGCGAGTGAAATGCGGAGGTCAGATCCGATGATCGTAGGTGGACCAGCGGGTTTCGGAAGTGATTTGACACTCCGGGCAGCTGGGACAATGGTATTCCACAGCCCTCCTCAACCCGAGCCAGTGGAAACGGGTGGCGATCCGTTCCTTGGTCTTCTCCATTCCCAGGTGCGCCCCCAACAGATGGGTTTGGGCCACCTGAAGAACGGTTCCCACGTATCGTCAGGCACCAACAGTACCTCTCAAAGTTTCCCCTGTTGGTACGACACCTGATACAAAAGGTTGTTCTTGATTTGGAAATGGGGGTATCGCCAGTCACTCACCCCCGGAAGTAGCTTGCCATCCATTGCTATCACTTGGGCTGCGGCGGATTTCAAGTTCGGATCCCCCCACTGGGTAGTCCCGAACTGTCCCCTCAGTTCGCCCATGGAGGGTGTCTCAGCTGGTCCCTCAAAATCGACGAGGGGGAGGATGGGACCCTCCTCCAGTTGTTCACCAGGAAGGTCGGGTTCCGGCGCCCCCTAGAACTCCGGACCGTAGATACGGGTTTGTTAACCTCTCTAGGATATTCGGGACGCAAGTGTCCCATCTCAACAACAGCCAGTGAAATTGCAGGGTGCCAAGTTCAAAACAACAGAAATCCCATAATTAAAATTCCTCAAACATACAAGTATTTTACACCATTTAAAGCCATCCTATCCTTTAAAGCCATCCTAAACCATCCTATTTCAAAAGGCTTTACAAAGGAAAGCACACCAAACGATTATGTTAGGTCAGAGCCAAGTCACAGAAAAACACAGCCATTTTTCCAGCCAAAGAGAGGAGTCACAAAAAGCAGAAATAGAGATAAAATTAATCACTAACCTTTGATGATCTTCATCAGATGACACTCATAGGACTTCATGTTACACAATACATGTATGTTTTGTTCGATAAAGCTCATATTTATATCCAAAAATCTCAGTTTACATTTGCGCGTTACGTTCAGCAGTTCCACATCAATTTACAGAAATAGAGAGCCACATCAATTTACAGAAATACTCATAAAAAACATTGCTAAAAGATACAAGTGTTATGCATGGAATTTTAGATCCACTTCTCGTTAATGCAACCGCTCTGTCAGATTTCAAAAAATCTTTACCGAAAAAGCACACCATGCAATAATCTGAGTACAGCTCTCAGAAAACAAAACAAGCCATACAGATATCCGCCATGTTGTGGAGTCAACAGAAGTCAGAAATAGCATTATAAATATTCACTTACCTTTTATGATCTTCATCAGAATGCACTCTCAGGAATCCCAGGTCCACAATAAATGTTTGATTTGTTCGATAAAGTCCATAATTTATGTCCAAATACCTCCTTTTTGTTCACGCGTTTAGTACACAATCCAAACTCACGAGGCGTGGGCAAGTCCAGGCAAAAGTTCAGACAAGAAGTCATATTACAGTTCGTAGAAACATGTCAAACGAAGTATAGAATCAATCTTTAGGATGTTTTTAACATAAATCTTCAATAATGTTTCAACCGGAGAATTCCTTTTTCTGTAGAAATGCGAACGCAGCTAACTCTCACGTGAGCGCGCATGATCAGCTCATGGCCAGACCCCTGTCTCAATCAGCGCTCATCCCCCCTCCTTCACAGTAGAAGCATCAAACAAGGTTCTAAAGACTGTTGACATATAGTGGAAGCTTTAGGAAGTGCAATATGACCCCATAGACACTGTATATTAGAAAGGCAATGACTTAAAAAACTACAAACCTCAGATTTCCCACTTCCTGGTTGGATTTTTCTCAGGTTTTTGCCTGCCATATGAGTTCTGTTATACTCACAGACATCATTCAAACAGTTTTAGAAACGTCAGAGTATTTTCTATCCATATCTACTAATTATATGCAGCATTTAGGACTGAGTAGCAGGCAGTTTACTCTGGGCACCTTTTTATCCAAGCTACTCAATACTGCCCCCCAGTCCAAAAGAATTCAACTGCTTGCTTCCGGACCGCATAGACGAAGGGTCGTCCTCGCTCTCGTCTCCCGCCGGTTCATACCTTTTTCCTCAGCTCGTGCCTCCATAGTGGGTACCGGCAACTCGGGGACGGCACCCACCATCATCTGGCAGCTCCCTTGTGGTGTCACGATGTTGGCCTGCCTGTACAGTCGCATACCGGTTGGTGTCATCCAACCACATTCGATCCCCTGGGCCAGCAGGCTTGTGGCTATGAGCGTAACCACACTTCCGGAGTCAAATAGAGCTTCGGTGTCGTGTCCGTCGATGTTCACCGGGACCATGGGTGCAGTTGGTTCATGGTGCGCCCAACAGGAGGTGACATAGTTCACTGTGTGGCCCACCTCGCTTCCGGGGCTCGCTGATGGCATTGACTCCTCTCGAGCCGGGGCAATTCCATGCAAGGTGCCCCCGGGCGCCACACTCAAAACACCTCCTTTGGTCTCCATCTACCTGGAGTAATTCGGCAGCGGGTCGGCTCTCCCCCGGCCATCTCTCCGTGGGTCTGTGGCCCTTTGGCCCCACTGACTGTCGGCTCTGAGTATACGGGCGGTGAGGGTGTCCTTCCTTCCCCTCAGAAGGGTCCCCGACTCTGCCCGGCTCCCCTTCAGCAGGGCCTCTGTGTTCTGATGAGTCTCCACTGCCCCCAGGAGGTCCTCAAGGGTCTGGGGCGCACGTAGACTCACTGCCCTCTTGAGTATCTCCCGTTTGAGACCGCCGTAGTTAGCCGCCTGTTCGCCGATAAGGTCACAATACGCCCTTTCGGGCGTTCCCGGACTGTAACGGGGCCAGTAGACTTGGCCATCCTTCCCATAGCGGCTGTCCGTTCAAACGTGCAGAGGTATGTTTCGATGTCATCGTTCTCCGTTAGCTTGATTCAAAACTGATTTGGATGAGATTCAGTAGGCACTCTTCCGGATTTCCTCACGAGGTGGACATTTTGTAGCCCCTGTTCCTCATACGTTCATTCCTGCACCGCCTGTTGTGCTTGTTGAGCCCGGACAAACTGAGCCAACAACTCTCCACCGTTCCCCTTGTGTGCTGCTCTTCTGGCAGCTTTATGTGACTCGTTCCAGCTGGCGAGTAATCAGCGCCTTGATTACTCACCAACCACAATCAGCCCTAATTAGTCCTGGCCAGAGAGCCTGTCGAGCCCTGGCACGTCCAGCAGAGGAACCCATCGCCACGTGATGTTGACCCCGTCTGTCAGCCCATACTTTAGCATCCAGCTGAGGCATATGGTCAGCACAGACCCCTGTGTGGTTCTACTGGCAGGGAGGTTGTGGGTGTCTGTGGGGTTCTACTGGCAGGGAGGTTGTGGGTGTCTGTGGGGTTCTACTGGCAGGGAGGGTGTGGGTGTCTGTGGGGTTCTACTGGCAGGGAGGGTGTGGGTGTCTGTGGGGTTCTACTGGCAGGGAGGGTGTGGGTGTCTGTGGGGACCTGTGGGGTTCTAGTGGCATGGAGGGTGTGGGTGTCTGTGGGGTTCTACTGGCAGGGAGGGTGTGGGTGTCTGTGGGGTTCTAGTGGCAGGGAGGTTGTGGGTGTCTGTGGGGTTCTACTGGCAGGGAGGGTGTGGGTGTCTGTGGGGTTCTACTGGCAGGGAGGGTGTGGGTGTCTGTGGGGTTCTACTGGCAGGGAGGGTGTGGGTGTCTGTGGGGTTCTACTGGCAGGGAGGGTGTGGGTGTCTGTGGGGTTCTAGTGGCAGGGAGGTTGTGGGTGTCTGTGGGGTTCTACTGGCAGGGAGGGTGTGGGTGTCTGTGGGGTTCTAGTGGCAGGGAGGTTGTGGGTGTCTGTGGGGTTCTACTGGCAGGGAGGGTGTGGGTGTCTGTGGGGTTCTACTGGCAGGGAGGGTGTGGGTGTCTGTGGGGACCTGTGGGGTCCATCTTTGTTCATCGTACAGTATCCAAACATAGATTAACACTTTAGTACACTTGTGTCAATATGAATAGTTTATTCCTCATTTGATCATCTGGCTCTCGTACACCCTTCTACATGTGGGGTAGATGTGTCTTTCTGTGGCTCTCGTACACCCTTCTACATATGGGGTAGATGTGTCTTTCTGTGGCTCTCGTACACCCTTCTACATATGGGGTAGATGTGTCTTTCTGTGGCTCTCGTACACCCTTCTACATATGGGGTAGATGTGTCTTTCTGTGGCTCTCGTACACCCTTCTACATATGGGGTAGATGTGTCTTTCTGTGGCTCTCGTACACCCTTCTACATGTGGGGTAGATGTGTCTTTCTGTGGCTCTCGTACACCCTTCTACATATGGGGTAGATGTGTCCTTCTGTGGCTCTCGTACACCCTTCTACATGTAGAGTAGATGTGTCTTTCTGTGGCTCTCGTACACCCTTCTACATATGGGGTAGATGTGTCTTTCTGTGGCTCTCGTACACCCTTCTTGATGTGAGGTAGATGTGTCTTTCTGTCCAGACATTGTGAAGGCATTTGGCTTTTTCTACGGTGTCTCCTCTTTCTCCCGTCTCTCCTCCCTCTTTCTCCCCTCTCCCTCTTCCCTGCTACTCTTAGATCGTAGTGTGGGGAGGAAGAGGAGGTGATGAATAAATAGAGAAAGGTGATAGTGCCGCTTCCTATGTAGGGAATAGGGTGCCGTTAGGGACTCGGATAGACTTCTAGAAGGAGAAGATGGATGATCTTTGGTCCTGTGTTGTTGCAGTGGTTTGTCTTTCCTCAATTTGCTGGGTGTGCGTGTCGGCCTGTACCTCTGGAGCATCTGTGGTCCCTTGCCAAGGGAGGCAGAAAGAAGTTATTAATGAATTTCTTCTACGGCGGGCGGAGAAGGGGAAAAGGCCTGAGACAGGCTCTGCTGATGCTGCCGTTCATTAATCAGCCCCCTCATCGCTGGGAGAAGAGTGAGCGGAACAGCACAATTACTGACCGCCACTGCACTTTTCAGACACTCGGTCTCTCGTGTTAATAAAGGGGCAATATGCGATTGGAGAAAAAAATATATATATTTTTTTAATTAATTATATGTACCTATTGATTCTTGAAGAATATAACTTATAATTGCCTCGTGAGCTTAGTTCAACTGTCGTACCCCATTAAAACCCAAAATGTAAGCTTATGTTACTTGATTGTTTGTAAACAATTTAATTGGAAACGAACACTGTATAGCTTCAGAACATGGATAAAACTATCATTTAAATATGATGGATGGTTTCGTCTTTGCATCCACAGCTCCGTCTACGAATTTGAGATTGGTTACGGTTCTCCAGCCCCGTCCCTTAGCTGGTGTTCACCTGTTACAGTTTGAACAGCCAATTGCCCCGTTTAACACTGAGATAATGATGACCACTCTGCTCTGCGTCTCTGTCAACGCTGGCTGGAGCGTATAGTAAACTAGAATAAACCAACATATCGTAACGACCTCATAGAATATAAATGAGAGAACGTCCTCAACAGTTCTAAAGTTCTAGAAATGGACGGTTTATTGACTCTAAACTCACAGGCCTTAGCCTACGCCAAATAAATCTGATTAAACAATCACAGCTACTCATCTCAATGTCGGGACATGAAACGAGAGAACAATGCCGGCACGGCAATATAACAGATGTGTCCAGCCTTCTTTTCACCGTGTGGGGATGCTGCTTTTCTCTGTCTCAGACATTATGCCTTTAAAGGTCCTCTGCTGCTCTTCTCTGAGGACTAGAAAGAGAAGGAAATTAATGAGTGGGTCATATAATCTGCCTAATCTGCCTATGATGACCCTCCCCAGCCCCACCCAGCCCCACCCCACCCCACCCCGTCCAGCCCCTCCCCACCCCGCCCAGCCCCTCCCCTCCCCACCCAGCCCCTCCCCACCCTGCCCAGCTCCTCCCCTCCCCACAATCCCCAGCCCCACCCACCCCACCCCGTCCAGCCCCTCCCCACCCCGCCCAGCCACTCCCCACCCCGCCCAGCCCCTCCCCTCCCCACCCCACCCAGGCCCTCCCGAACCTGCCCAGCCCCACAGCCCCTCCCCTCCCCTCCCCACCCCACCCAGCCCCTTCCCACCCTGTCCAGCCCCTCCCCACCCCGCCCAGCCCCTCACCGCCCCACCCCACCTCACCCGTTTACCGTTTTAAGAACCAAAATGGAAGAAAACAGAACAAAACCCTACGCTAATTTGTTTCGACAGAAACTAGTTTTAGTTTTGCAACAGACAAAACGTTCTGGAACAGATTCGTAATTATGAATACACCACAGGTGTATGTGTTGGTATCAGGCTATTCCTATATTACAGTCAGACACATCAGAGAGACTGGAGTGGCATGGTGTTTCTCTGTCCACTACCCACCATGCACCATTCTGCTGGAGACCGGAGTGGCATGGTGTTACTCTGTCCACTACCCACCATGCACCATTCTGCTGGAGACCGGAGTGACATGGTGTTACTCTGTCCACTACCCAGCATGCACCATTCTGCTGGAGACCGGAGTGACATGGTGTTACTCTGTCCACTACCCACCATGCACCATTCTGCTGGAGACCGGAGTGACATGGTGTTACTCTGTCCACTACCCAGCATGCACCATTCTGCTGGAGACCGGAGTGACATGGTGTTACTCTGTCCACTACCCACCATGCACCATTCTGCTGGAGACCGGAGTGACATGGTGTTACTCTGTCCACTACCCAGCATGCACCATTCTGCTGGAGACCGGAGTGGCATGGTGTTACTCTGTCCACTACCCAGCATGCACCATTCTGCTGGAGACCGGAGTGACATGGTGTTACTCTGTCCACTACCCACCATGCACCATTCTGCTGGAGACCGGAGTGACATGGTGTTACTCTGTCCACTACCCAGCATGCACCATTCTGCTGGAGACCGGAGTGGCATGGTGTTACTCTGTCCACTACCCAGCATGCACCATTCTGCTGGAGACCGGAGTGACATGGTGTTACTCTGTCCACTACCCAGCATGCACCATTCTGCTGGAGACCGGAGTGACATGGTGTTACTCTGTCCACTACCCACCATGCACCATTCTGCTGGAGACCGGAGTGACATGGTGTTACTCTGTCCACTACCCACCATGCACCATTCTGCTGGAGACCGGAGTGACATGGTGTTACTCTGTCCACTACCCACCATGCACCATTCTGCTGGAGACCGGAGTGACATGGTCTGTCCACTACCCAGCATGCACCATTCTGCTGGAGACCGGAGTGACATGGTCTGTCCACTACCCAGCATGCACCATTCTGCTGGAGACCGGAGTGACATGGTGTTACTCTGTCCACTACCCACCATGCACCATTCTGCTGGAGACCGGAGTGACATGGTGTTACTCTGTCCACTACCCAGCATGCACCATTCTGCTGGAGACTGGAGTGACATGGTGTTACTCTGTCCACTACCCAGCATGCACCATTCTGCTGGAGACCGGAGTGACATGGTGTTACTCTGTCCACTACCCAGCATGCACCATTCTGCTGGAGACCGGAGTGACATGGTGTTACTCTGTCCACTACCCACCATGCACCATTCTGCTGGTTAGAAGTCTGAACTTCTTTGTCTTCTCTCATCTCTCTAGAAACATTGGACAGAAATCCCATCTCTGCTATATATGGGAAATCACCCTCTGCTATTGCTGGCAGAGCAGAGATGTGTCAGGAAATGCCCTCCCTGCTTCTGGTCTAATGGTACAGACACTCTGAGAAATCTGACTGCCAATAGCTATATACAGTGTCTTCAGAAAGTATTCACACCCCTTGACTTATACCACATGTTGTTGTGTCACAGCCTGAATTCAAAACGGATTAAATATATGTTTTTCTCTCCCATTTACACACAATACCCCCCATAATAACAAAGTGAAAACATGTTTTTAGGATTTTGTGCAAATGTATTGAAAATGAAATACAGTAATATAGCATTTTCATAAGTATTCACACCCCTGGCTCAATACTTCATAGAATCACCTTTGGCAGTGATTACAGCTGTGAGTCTTTCTGGGTAAGTCTCTAAGAGCTGTGAGTCTTTCTGGGTAAGGCTCTTAGAGCTGTGAGTCTTTCTGGGTAAGGCTCTAAGAGCTGTGAGTCTTTCTGGGTAAGTCTCTAAGAGCTGTGAGTCTTTCTGGGTAAGTCTCTCAGAGCTGTGAGTCTTTCTGGGTAAGGCTCTAAGAGCTGTGAGTCTTTCTGGGTAAGTTTCTAAGAGCTGTGAGTCTTTCTGTGTAAGTCTCTAAGAGCTGTGAGTCTTTCTGGGTAAGTCTCTAAGAGCTGTGAGTCTTTCTGGGTAAGTCTCTAAGAGCTGTGAGTCTTTCTGGGTAAGTCTCTAAGAGCTGTTAGTCTTTCTGGGTAAGGCTCTAAGAGCTGTGAGTCTTTCTGGGTAAGGCTCTAAGAGCTGTGAGTCTTTTTGGGTAAGTCTCTCAGAGCTGTGAGTCTTTCTGGGTAAGTCTCTCAGAGCTGTGAGTCTTTCTGGATAAGTCTCTAAGAGCTGTGAGTCTTTCTGGGTAAGTCTCTAAGAGCTGTGAGTCTTTCTGGGTAAGTCTCTAAGAGCTGTGAGTCTTTCTGGGTAAGTCTATAAGAGCTGTGAGTCTTTCTGGGTAAGTCTCTAAGAGCTGTGAGTCTTTCTGGGTAAGTCTCTAAGAGCTGAGAGTCTTTCTGGGTAAGTCTCTAAGAGCTGTGAGTCTTTCTGGGTAAGTCTCTAAGAGCTGTGAGTCTTTCTGGGTAAGTCTATAAGAGCTGTGAGTCTTTCTGGGTAAGTCTCTAAGAGCTGTGAGTCTTTCTGGGTACGTCTCTAAGAGCTGTGAGTCTTTCTGGGTAAGTCTCTAAGAGCTGTGAGTCTTTCTGTGTAAGTCTCTTAGAGCTGTGAGTCTTTCTGGGTAAGTCTCTACGAGCTATGAGTCTTTCTGGGTAAGTCTCTAAGAGCTGTGAGTCTTTCTGGGTAAGTCTCTAAGAGCTGTGAGTCTTTCTGGGTAAGTCTCTAAGAGCTGAGAGTCTTTCTGGGTAAGTCTCTAAGAGCTGTGAGTCTTTCTGGGTAAGTCTCTAAGAGCTGTGAGTCTTTCTGGGTAAGTCTCTAAGAGCTGTGAGTCTTTCTGGGTAAGGCTCTAAGAGCTGTGAGTCTTTTTGGGTAAGTCTCTCAGAGCTGTGAGTCTTTCTGGGTAAGTCTCTCAGAGCTGTGAGTCTTTCTGGATAAGTCTCTAAGAGCTGTGAGTCTTTCTGGGTAAGTCTCTAAGAGCTGAGAGTCTTTCTGGGTAAGTCTCTAAGAGCTGTGAGTCTTTCTGGGTAAGTCTCTAAGAGCTGTGAGTCTTTCTGGGTAAGTCTATAAGAGCTGTGAGTCTTTCTGGGTAAGTCTCTAAGAGCTGTGAGTCTTTCTGGGTACGTCTCTAAGAGCTGTGAGTCTTTCTGGGTAAGTCTCTAAGAGCTGTGAGTCTTTCTGTGTAAGTCTCTTAGAGCTGTGAGTCTTTCTGGGTAAGTCTCTACGAGCTATGAGTCTTTCTGGGTAAGTCTCTAAGAGCTGTGAGTCTTTCTGGGTAAGTCTCTAAGAGCTGTGAGTCTTTCTGGGTAAGTCTCTAAGAGCTGAGAGTCTTTCTGGGTAAGTCTCTAAGAGCTGTGAGTCTTTCTGGGTAAGTCTCTAAGAGCTGTGAGTCTTTCTGGGTAAGTCTCTAAGAGCTGTGAGTCTTTCTGGGTAAGGCTCTAAGAGCTGTGAGTCTTTTTGGGTAAGTCTCTCAGAGCTGTGAGTCTTTCTGGGTAAGTCTCTCAGAGCTGTGAGTCTTTCTGGATAAGTCTCTAAGAGCTGTGAGTCTTTCTGGGTAAGTCTCTAAGAGCTGAGAGTCTTTCTGGGTAAGTCTCTAAGAGCTGTGAGTCTTTCTGGGTAAGTCTCTAAGAGCTGTGAGTCATTCTGGGTAAGTCTATAAGAGCTGTGAGTCTTTCTGGGTAAGTCTCTAAGAGCTGTGAGTCTTTCTGGGTACGTCTCTAAGAGCTGTGAGTCTTTCTGGGTAAGTCTCTAAGAGCTGTGAGTCTTTCTGTGTAAGTCTCTTAGAGCTGTGAGTCTTTCTGGGTAAGTCTCTACAAGCTATGAGTCTTTCTGGGTAAGTCTCTAAGAGCTGTGAGTCTTTCTGGGCAAGTCTCTAAGAGCTGTGAGTCTTTCTGGGTAAGTCTCTTAAGAGCTGTGAGTCTTTCTGGGTAAGGCTCTAAGAGCTGTGAGTCTTTCTGGGTAAGGCTCTAAGAGCTGTGAGTCTTTCTGGGTAAGGCTCTAAGAGCTGTGAGTCTTTCTGGGTAAGTCTCTAAGAGCTGAGAGTCTTTCTGGGTAAGTCTCTAAGAGCTGTGAGTCTTTCTGGGTAAGTCTCTTAGAGCTGTGAGTCTTTCTGGGTAAGTCTCTAAGAGCTGTGAGTGTTTCTGGGTGAGTCTCTAAGAGCTGTGAGTCTTTCTGGGTAAGTCTCTACGAGCTATGAGTCTTTCTGGGTAAGTCTCTACGAGCTATGAGTCTTTCTGGGTAAGTCTCTAAGAGCTGTGAGTCTTTCTGGGTAAGTCTCTAAGAGCTGTGAGTCTTTCTGGGTAAGTCTCTAAGAGCTGTGAGTCTTTCTGGGTAAGTCTCTCAGAGCTGTGAGTCTTTCTGGGTAAGTCTCTAAGAGCTGTGAGTCTTTCTGGGTAAGTCTCTAAGAGCTGAGAGTCTTTCTGGGTAAGTCTCTAAGAGCTGTGAGTCTTTCTGGGTAAGTCTCTTAGAGCTGTGAGTCTTTCTGGGTAAGTCTCTAAGAGCTGTGAGTGTTTCTGGGTGAGTCTCTAAGAGCTGTGAGTCTTTCTGGGTAAGTCTCTACGAGCTATGAGTCTTTCTGGGTAAGTCTCTACGAGCTATGAGTCTTTCTGGGTAAGTCTCTCAGAGCTGTGAGTCTTTCTGGGTAAGGCTCTAAGAGCTGTGAGTCTTTCTGGGTAAGTCTCTAAGAGCTGTGAGTCTTTCTGGGTAAGTCTCTCAGAGCTGTGAGTCTTTCTGGGTAAGGCTCTAAGAGCTGTGAGTCTTTCTGGGTAAGTCTCTAAGAGCTGTGAGTCTTTCTGTGTAAGTCTCTAAGAGCTGTGAGTCTTTCTGGGTAAGTCTCTAAGAGCTGTGAATCTTTCTGGGTAAGTCTCTAAGAGCTGTGAGTCTTTCTGGGTAAGTCTCTAAGAGCTGTGAGTCTTTCTGGGCAAGTCTAATAGTATTCCACACTTGGATTGTGCAACATTGGCCCATTATTCTTTTCAAACTTCTTCTAGCTCTGTCAAATTGGTTGTTGATCATTGCTAGACAGCCATTTTCAGGTCTTGCTATAGATTCTCATGCAGATTTAAGTCTAAACTGTAACTTGGACACTCAGGAACATTCACTGTCTTCTTGGTAAGCAACGCCAGTGTAGATTTGGCCTTGTGTTTTAGGTTATTGTCCTGCTGAAAGGTGAATTAGTGTCTGGTAGAAAGCAGGCGGAACCAGATTTTCCTCTAGGATTTTGCCTGTCCGTTTTGCCAATCTGTTTTTTTTTTATCCTGAAAACTCCCCAGTCCTTAATGATGACAAGCATACCCATAGCATGATGCAGCCACCACTATGCTTGGAAATAGGAAGAGTGGTACTCAGTGATGTGTTGTATTGGATTTGCCCCAAACATAACCCTTTGTATTCAGGACAAAAAAATGAATTGCTTTACCGCATTTTTTGCCGTGTTACTTTAGTGCCTTGTAGTAAACAGGACAATATTTTTACTCTGTACAGGCTTCCTTCTTTTCACTCTGTCATTTAGGTTAGTATTGTGGAGTAAATACAATGTTGTTGATCCATCTTCAGGAGTATCTGTCCATAGGACCACTTTAAGCCGTACACAGAGCTGGGCTTTACGGAAGAGTGGCCAGACAAAAAGCCATTGCTTAAAAACAAAATAAGCAAACAGGTTTGGCGTTCACCAAAAGGCATGTGGGTGTCACGCCCTGAGTTTAGAGATCCTTTTATTCTCTATTTTGTTAGGTCAGGGTGTGACTAGGGTGGGTAATCTATGTTCTCTATTTCTTTGTTGGCCTGGTATGGTTCCCAATCAGAGGCAGCTGTCTATCATTGTCTCTGATTGGGGATCATACTTAGGCAGTGTTTTTTCCACCTGTAGTTTGTGGGATCTTGTTTTTGGTACTGTGCTGTTTAGCCCTACTAGACGTTACGTTTCGTATTTGTTGTTTTTTCGGCGTTCATTTAATAAATTAAAATGCCTACCACGCTGCACCTTGGTCCACTCATTCCATCAACGAGCGACAAAGAGAGAGATACAGGGAGACTCCCCAAAGATATAGAAGAAGGTACTCCATCAAGGAAAACACTATGTCTGGCGCAAACCCAACACCTCTCATCACCCTGAGACTATCATCCCCACAGTGAAGCATGGTGGTGGCAGCATCATGCTGTGGGGATGTTTTTCATCGGCAGGGAAACTGGTCAGAATTGAAGGAATGATGGATGGTGCTAAATACAGGGAAATTTTTGAGGGAAACCTGTTTCAGTCTTCCAGAGATTTGAGAGACTGGGACAGAGGTTCACCTTCCAGCAGGACAATGACCCTAAGCATGCTGCTAAAGCTACACTCAAGTGGTTTAAGGGGAAACATTTAAATGTATTGGAATGGCCTAGTCAAAGCCCAGACCTCAATCACATTGAGAATCTGTGGTATGACTTAAAGATTGCTGTACACCAGCGGAACCCATCCAACTTGAAGGAGATGGAGCAGTTTTGCCTTGAAGAATGG